>NW_020180675.1:0-288 GCF_003031525.2 Neophocaena asiaeorientalis asiaeorientalis | reverse complement strand
GCAGAGGGGGCCAAAGGGAGCCTTCCTGGAAAGTGCCTCCCGGGGACAGGGCTGGTCCCAGAAAGCGTGAGTCATGAGCAAAGCAACTCAGTCGGGCCCCCGCCCTCCCCCTCCCCGGGGCCAGGGCAGGCAGTGCCTCCCAGGCACTTGCCCCAAAGGGACTCAGCCTCCCTGTCATCCTCAGATCAGGACGGATATGGGGACCCCTCCTCCTATCTCTGCCTTGATCCCAGGCAGCCCACAGACCCCACTGGGCCCAGAGGACGTACCCATCAGCAGGTGGGGTGG
>NW_020180674.1:0-288 GCF_003031525.2 Neophocaena asiaeorientalis asiaeorientalis | reverse complement strand
ATGAACAGAAGAGAATGCTGCTAAAGGCACAGAGCAAAGAATCCCAAGGAATTTGTAGTGCCATTTTCATTTAATAAGCCAGTAGTATAGCAACCTAAAGACCTTGGCTGTGATCATACCAGGATGTTTTTACAATATTGCTGCAGGAAAACATGATGGGCAGCTGGCATCCTCTGGCTCACGGTGCTCAGTGAGCAGCTCCAGCACCAACTCTGTGGAGAGCCAGCTTACGGCTGGGGGGTGTAGCGGAGGTATTTCTTGCCAGATGGGAGCTCTTTGGTGAAGACT
>NW_020180673.1:0-288 GCF_003031525.2 Neophocaena asiaeorientalis asiaeorientalis | reverse complement strand
CTGATTACAGCTGTCAGACTGGAAAGGTGAGGATTATTTTCCTAATTCTAAGCATAAAGATGAGGCTGAGTCACTAAAAGCTTGCTTTCCATTTAAAAAAGAAAATTTGGAACCAAAAATAGAGAGCTTCTGGAGAACCAATTTCTGCCTTAGTTCTAACCTTCACACTATTTCCAAGAAATGTTTTCAAATGGTTGGGCAAGTAGGCAATATTTTTGAATGGAATCGCTATGCTTTAATTGGGCATCCCCTTTGTGCATAACATAATAATACAATAGGAAGCACTGC
>NW_020180672.1:0-288 GCF_003031525.2 Neophocaena asiaeorientalis asiaeorientalis | reverse complement strand
TATATGTGTTAGCATATGGTATTTGTATTTCTCTTTCTGACATACTTCACCGTGTATGACAGACTTTAGGTCCACAGACCTCATTACAAGTAACTCAATTTCGTTTCTTTTTTTTTCTTTTATGTTTATTTTTTATTTATTTATTTTTCTAATTAGTCATTCATTTCATACACATCAATGTACACACGTCAATCCCAATCTCCCAATTCATCATACCACCACTCCACACTCGCTGCTGCTTTCCCCACTTGGTGTCCATATGTTTTTTCTCTACTTCTGTGTCTCAAT
>NW_020180671.1:0-288 GCF_003031525.2 Neophocaena asiaeorientalis asiaeorientalis | reverse complement strand
GTGTTGGAGGGTCTCCTGCAGAGGTGGGGGGTGGCTGTGTCCCATCATGAGGACAAGGACACTGGCAGCAGAAGCTCTGGGAGGTAGTCCTTGGTGTGAGCCATCCCAGAGTCCACCATTAGCCCCACCAAATAGTCTGGGTAGGCTCCACTGTTGGGTCACCACAGGCCAAACAACCAATAGGGAGGGAACCTAGCCACACCCATCAGCAGACAAGAGGATTAAAGTTCTACTGAGTTCTGCCCAACAGAGCAACAGCCAACTCTACCCACCACCAGTCCCTCCCAT
>NW_020180670.1:0-288 GCF_003031525.2 Neophocaena asiaeorientalis asiaeorientalis | reverse complement strand
GAACTCACTTTGTCCCCTGTGTGTGCGCTCTGCGTGTGCTTGTGCCTGTTTGCATACATGTGCTGTGCATAGATATGAGCACTTGCTCACATCCGTGTGTGCACGGGCACACGCGTGCGTGTGTGTTCACACGCCAGTGTGTGAGTATATTTGTGCTGTGCCTGCCTGTGCGCACACCGTGTGTTTGCTGGAACCACTTGGAAGTTGGTTGCAGACTGAATCGTGCCCCAGATATGTCCGCACGCACCTGCTCTAACAATCCTGTGTAGCCACGTAAAGGTCACAGAT
>NW_020180669.1:0-285 GCF_003031525.2 Neophocaena asiaeorientalis asiaeorientalis | reverse complement strand
GGACTCTCAACCACTGTGCCACCAGGGAAGCCCGACCTCTTGGTTTTTTAAAAAAAAGTTAAATTTAAGGTCACACCTCTAAGTTCAATGCACTATATACAGATCATGCAGAGTATGACTATGAAGAGATACAAATTAGTCCATGCCGAAAAAGATTTACTAGGGTACAGAATCACTTTCATAAATACATATAAAAAGTCTTGTGAAGATAGAAGAGGACTGACTCTTCAGGTTTTCTGAGACACTTTTCAAAGTGATTGAAGGCACAAAATGTGCACTACTGTG
>NW_020180668.1:0-288 GCF_003031525.2 Neophocaena asiaeorientalis asiaeorientalis | reverse complement strand
CTTAATTAGCTAACTCATCTACAACGAAATGGCACAGAAGCTAATCAATCATATAAATATGTATACATTTCTTTTCCTGCTACTGCAAATCCCAATGATCTCTATGAATTGTTCATGTGTAAGTCATCTCTTTTGTTGGGGGAGAACACAGGAGAAACCATACATACATTTGTTGAAGTTTTACATTAGTAAATGTTAGATATCATCTATTGGGTTTTTTTTGAAGTATAATTGATTTACATTATTATGTTAGTTTCAGGTGTACATCAAAGTGATTCAGTTATATAT
>NW_020180667.1:0-288 GCF_003031525.2 Neophocaena asiaeorientalis asiaeorientalis | reverse complement strand
CTCTTGGAGCCCTGAGCATGCTTCAAAGACCCTGACCTCAATTTTAAATTCACCATTTTAGAAGGAATCGCAGTGATTATCAGAATACATGTTATGGGGAATGGTCAATAGATGGTGCTAAGATTGATTGTTTTCTCACCTCTAAATAGTAGTTTCATATTTCCATGGAAATGATCCAAAAAGAAAAAAAAAAACAAAGCAATATGTCCAACGACATTTATGGTAACCCTTTCCATACCTTCAAAGGTAGGAAAAAACTCTACCTCCCCATATCGCATAACAAAACTG
>NW_020180666.1:0-285 GCF_003031525.2 Neophocaena asiaeorientalis asiaeorientalis | reverse complement strand
ACTCTCAACCACTGCGCCACCAGGGAAGCCCCTCTCATTGTGGTTTTGATTTGCATTTTCCTAATGATTAGTGCTATTGAGCACCTTTTCATGTACCTGTTGGCCATCTGTATGACTTCTTTGGGAAAATGTCTATTCCAATCTTCTGCCTATTTTTCAATCAGATTGTTTTTTTGTTTTGTTTTTGTTTGCTATTGAGTTGTATGAGTTTTTCATATAGTTTGATATTAACCCCTTATCAGAATATGATTTGAAATATTTTCTCCCATTCAGTAGGTTGCCTTT
>NW_020180665.1:0-287 GCF_003031525.2 Neophocaena asiaeorientalis asiaeorientalis | reverse complement strand
GGCAGACTCTCAACCACTGTGCCACTAGGGAAGCCCCAAAAAGATATTTTAAGTTACGGTCTGAAGACAAAGATGTCTTGAGTTAAGTCTACTCTTTCAACTCTGCAATCCAACAGTAGCTTGCTGCCAATTTTATTAATAGACCATTTATGTGAATTCACATAATTACCTACTAGGACATCCAGAGCTGAGTGTTATGCCATTCTCTGTGAATTCACAGGCCAGGCTGTGCAGTCAAGATTAAAAGGCAGAGAGGACTTCCCTGGTGGCTCAGTGGTTAAGAATCC
>NW_020180664.1:0-287 GCF_003031525.2 Neophocaena asiaeorientalis asiaeorientalis | reverse complement strand
TTCTTTCTTTCTTTTCTCCCTTTTATTCTGAACCATGTGGAGGAGAGTCTCTTGGTACTCGAGCCAGGCATCAGGGCTGTGCCACTGAGGTGGGAGGGCCAAGTTCAGAAAACTGGTATGCAAGAAACATCCCAACTCCATGTAATATCAAATGGTGAAAATCTCCCAGCGATCTCCATCTCAACACCAAGACCAGCTCTACTCAGTGACAAGCAAGCTACAGTGCAGGACACCCTATGCAAATAGCGAGCAAGACAGGAACACAACCCCATCCATTAGCAGAGAGG
>NW_020180663.1:0-287 GCF_003031525.2 Neophocaena asiaeorientalis asiaeorientalis | reverse complement strand
TGAGACACTGCATTTTTGGGGACACCTTGTTACAATGGCCTAATTTGTACCTGTATATACATAATTATATATATATGTATGCATAATATATGATATATATCATATATGCGATATATATATATACACACATGTCATATATATATGATACTGAGCAATAAATAAGGTATTATGACCAGCATAATGGTTTGGGGTCTTATGACACAAACCTGTTACTCTTATCAAAACGTGTTCCCCTTCAGTGAGGACTGATAACTGCCAATTTCAAGAGCATTGCAAAGAAAGAAGGA
>NW_020180662.1:0-287 GCF_003031525.2 Neophocaena asiaeorientalis asiaeorientalis | reverse complement strand
AGTGTCAAGACCTTACTGAGAGTATCAGGACCCTATTTAGGACCAGCGTCAGGGCTTCAGGTAGGGACAGCATCAGAGCTTGACTTAGGGAGAGTGACAGGGCCTGAGTGAGGCCAAGCATCAGGGACTTAGTTAGTGACAGTCTCAGGGCATGACTTAGGAGCAGCATCAGGGCCTTCGTAGGATCAGCGTTAGGTTCTTAGGATAAGAGGCAGGACATTAGCTAGGGACAGAGCCAGGTTACGGGCTAGGGATAGTGTGAAGACCTTAGTTATTGAGAGCATCAG
>NW_020180661.1:0-287 GCF_003031525.2 Neophocaena asiaeorientalis asiaeorientalis | reverse complement strand
GCAGGGGAGGAGCCTGACAGCAGCTAAAATACTCTAACATGAACTCCCTCACCAAAGCTCCATCAGGAGGCTTGTTGGCCATCTGTAAGTTTCACCCTCCCCCAAGTTGTTCTCCAATCTACTAGCTGCCACCACCAACTGGGTTCAGATAATACAGATTATCCTTTGGTAAATGCTTTTGGCAGTTTTAGGCGTGAGTAACTGTGCCTCCTCAGGATGACCCTCCTCCTCCCGCTCTACACAAGAAAATCATTCTAATGCACAGTGCCCAAGTTTCATTTCCATAG
>NW_020180660.1:0-287 GCF_003031525.2 Neophocaena asiaeorientalis asiaeorientalis | reverse complement strand
CTTATACCACAGAAGTCCACCCACTGGGGTGAAGGTTCTGAACCTCACATCAGGTTTCCCAACCTGCGGGTCCAGCAACGAGAGGAGGAATTCCTAGAGGATCAGATATTGAAGGCTAGTGGAATTTGATTGCAGGACTTCAAAAGGACTGGAGGAAACAGAAACTCCATTCTTGGAGTGCACACACAAATTAGTGTGCACATAAGGACCCAGGGGAAGGAGCAGTGACCCCAGGGGTGAATGAACGAGACCTACCTGCTAGTGTTGGAGGGTATCCTGCAGAGGTG
>NW_020180659.1:0-287 GCF_003031525.2 Neophocaena asiaeorientalis asiaeorientalis | reverse complement strand
TTGAGGCCACATGTGCCGGTTTCCTCAACTTTTATTGGTGTTGCCCCACCTGTGTGAGGACACGCCTGGCTGTTTCCCATCCTCTTGGTGATCTGGGCTCCCTGGTGAGAATCGGATCCTGTCTGAACTCTCCACACTTCTGGAAGGAGGGCTCTATGCTGAGAGGTCTCTCCTGCCTGGCTGGCAAACGTCGCCTTGGTCACATGTGCCCTCTGGTTGCAGTTGGAGCATGCTGAGAGCCTCTTGCCCTCGGTGATGAGGGCTCTCTGACGTCAGGCCCTAACTGC
>NW_020180658.1:0-287 GCF_003031525.2 Neophocaena asiaeorientalis asiaeorientalis | reverse complement strand
GCAACATATTTATTATTTCTCTCAAGCTTGATCATTGTGCTGCCCAAGTTAATCTCAGGAAATAAGTGTTGACTGCCTCAAAGTCAAGCATAGAGACCACAGGTAGACTAGCTGGTCTCTCTAAGTTTACTCTAATTCACTGTCTCTGCTTTTTAGTGTATAATGTCAACTCTTTAATAGTAATTTAATTGTTCTATCAAGGGCCCAGCATTTTCCCATCATACCTAAAGTGTATAATGAAAGACTTACAGGGCTTCCATGGTGGCACAGTGGTTAAGAATCTGCCT
>NW_020180657.1:0-283 GCF_003031525.2 Neophocaena asiaeorientalis asiaeorientalis | reverse complement strand
GGCAGTCAGACTCTCAACCACTGCGCCACCAGGGAAGCCCTTTAACAGCTTTAATGAAGTATAATTTACATACAATAAAATTCACTCATTTTAAGTGCATAGTTCAATGATTGTTAGAAAGTTTGTGCAGCCATCACCACAATCCAATTGCAGAACATTTTCATCGCCCCGGTTGGATCCCTTGTGCCCACTGGCAGTCAATTCCCAGTCCCACTCCCAGCCCCCAGCCACTACTCATCTATTTTCTATCTCTATGGATTTGCCTATTCTGGACATTTCATAT
>NW_020180656.1:0-287 GCF_003031525.2 Neophocaena asiaeorientalis asiaeorientalis | reverse complement strand
CAGTTTGGCTCAAATAAAACTCTTTTCTATTCCTATTATAGCTTGGCCATTGGTTATTTCTGTCAACATCTGTAATATTCTTTTCTTGAGATGTTTTTTCCTTGCTTGGTATCAGGATAATTCTGAACTCAGAACAACTGAGAAAGTGTTCCCTCAAATTTTTTGGAAGAGTTTGAGAAGAACTTGTGTTGATTCTTCTTTATATGTTTAATAGAATTCATCATTAAAGCTCCATTGTCCAAGGATTTTCTCTTTTGGCAAGTTTTGGATTACTGATTCAATGAGTT
>NW_020180655.1:0-287 GCF_003031525.2 Neophocaena asiaeorientalis asiaeorientalis | reverse complement strand
CTTCACCTGTTGTGGCAGGAGGTGAAGGGGGCTCCGGGTAAGTCCCCAGTGGAAGGATCCCTCCAGATCCCCCATCACCACCCTAAACCAAGCCCAACTTGCCCCTGGCACCGCCTCCTGACCCCCCCACCAGCCACTGCTCCCTGATCGGCCCTGCCGAGCCAGATGTGACTCCCACGTTCACCCACACATTCAGATACGCTCAAACACACACCCACGTGCACCCACGAACACTCACACTTGCACACGCACATTCACACCCACACGCATCCTTGCACTCACACACT
>NW_020180654.1:0-287 GCF_003031525.2 Neophocaena asiaeorientalis asiaeorientalis | reverse complement strand
TTATCCTAGTAAGACCAATGTCTGTGCTTCCTCATGGACAGCTTATATTTGCTTCTTTTTTCCTGTGAATGGGCCATACCTTCTTGCTTCCATGCATCATTTTTGGTTGAAAACTGGACAGTTGAATAATATAATGTGATAATTTCAGAAATCAGATTCTCTCCCCTCTTTAAAGTTTGTTGTTGCTAATTTTTGTGGGTTGTAGTTTTCTGATTACTGGCTTTTGAAAACTATTTTTGTCTAGATTGTATTCATTGTCATCAGTCATGACTGAATTCTCTTTCCAT
>NW_020180653.1:0-286 GCF_003031525.2 Neophocaena asiaeorientalis asiaeorientalis | reverse complement strand
CTATTTAGGTCTTCTGCCCATTTTTCAATTGGGTTGTTTCTGTTTTTGTTGTTGAGTTGTATGAGCTATTTGTATATCTTGGAAATTTGTCCAGATATTTTATGTTTTCTTCTAAAGGTTTTATAGTGTTGCTCTAAATTTATCTTATCTTAATATGGATAGTTAATTATCTTAGAACCACTGATTGAATTGCATATATTTTCTCCCTGATTTTTAAAAATGCTGCTTCTTGTGCTGTGTATCTGGCTCATCTATCTATCTATCTATCTATCTATCTATCTATCTA
>NW_020180652.1:0-287 GCF_003031525.2 Neophocaena asiaeorientalis asiaeorientalis | reverse complement strand
CTTTGCTTTCAAAGAATTACATTACTGTACAGTATGCCTCTTTCTCTCATATTTGGAGAAACTATCAGCCTGTCATCACAGGTAAGTGGGTTTTTTTAATGTAACAATGTTTCCAATACTGTACTATGAATATGACTGTAATGCTGTATACCATAAAAATTTTATCATGATTCATTCATTAGTATATAGGCTAGGGTTCCATGAAATAATCACATTGCTGCTGCTTTTTCAGTATCAATGTATGATTCATTATACTTGTAAATAAATATGAATTTCTTTTTCACATT
>NW_020180651.1:0-287 GCF_003031525.2 Neophocaena asiaeorientalis asiaeorientalis | reverse complement strand
TTTTGGGAGGAGGTTAGCAGGACTCAGAGGTGTGTAGTGCTGTCTTGTGGTTGTAATTCTGCATTCCTCATAAGGCCCGATCTGGATCATATTTCTGTCCACTTTTATGTATTATCTGTATATCTTCACTGGCCCGGTGTCTCTTCAGATCTTGACTTACCTTGAATGGAGCTGTTTGTTTTCTAGTTCTTTGTCTACTCTGAGGAAAAATTCTTTATCCGATCTGTGTTTGGCAAATACGTTTTTTCTTCCAGTTTGTGGCTTGTTTTCTGGCTTTCGGCATAAGG
>NW_020180650.1:0-286 GCF_003031525.2 Neophocaena asiaeorientalis asiaeorientalis | reverse complement strand
TTTTTTTAAATGGCAACTCTTGTGCTAGGTTGACTAAGAAAGATATAAAGAAAGAATATTCTAATAACTAAAAGCAGAAGTAAAGATGGACATTGCAACTGACTTTACAAAAATATAAAGGATAATAAAGAGATCTAAATAAATTGTAACCCAACAAACTGAATAGCCCACCACTGAAACATAAAAAAACAGAAAATTCTGGACAGGTCTATATGTACTAAGAAGATTGAGTAAATGATCCACTCTCCTTTCATGTATTTGTTGGCAATCTGTATATCTTCTTTGG
>NW_020180649.1:0-287 GCF_003031525.2 Neophocaena asiaeorientalis asiaeorientalis | reverse complement strand
TCCGTTGTGTGGATATACCACATTGTGTTTGTCTACTCATCAGCTGATGGACATCTGGGCTGTTTCCACTTTGGGGCTATGGTGACTAATGCTGCTATGGTCATTCCAGTCTTCACGTAGACGTGTATTTTCAGTTCTCCTGGGTAGACACCTAGGAACAGAATTACTGGGTCATATGGTAAGTCTACATTTAACCTTTTGAGGAGCTGCCAGACTGAAATCACTTTTCTTAAGTAAGCTTTTTATTGAAATAAACATCTATCCATAAAAAGGCAAAAGTCCTAAGT
>NW_020180648.1:0-287 GCF_003031525.2 Neophocaena asiaeorientalis asiaeorientalis | reverse complement strand
CGGTTGTTAGGACAAACGGAAAGGCTAGCAAGAGTGACTAAAGAAGGATTTAAGGAAATAAACTTACAATTACAGGCAACCACAAAAATGACCCTGCAAAATAGAATGGCATTAGATATGCTGTTGCTAAAAGAACATGGAGTATGTGGTTATTTACGAGATAAGATTGATCATTGTTGTGTACATATTCCGAATGTTACAGCCGCGGTAGAACGTGATTTGTCTCAGCTAACGCAAATTGAACATGCAACTGAGGAAGAAAGAGAAGAAAGTACCCATAATTGGGT
>NW_020180647.1:0-287 GCF_003031525.2 Neophocaena asiaeorientalis asiaeorientalis | reverse complement strand
TTCTGCAGCGGCCCGATGTCACTGTTAAACCTGTGGGTCTTACACTTATCGTAACTCCAGCGTTCACTAATGAGGCTGAAACTTCTCCACCCCAACAAGAAACCTTGGCTCAGTCTACAGTGTCCTCTGAGCAGTTGGAACCTTTGTTAGTCTGGCAGCAATTTTCAGATGAGCATCCAATCCCCTCTGAAAATGTTGAATTTTTTCCAGTTCACCGAGGACCCCCAATTCAACCACCATACCCCGAGGTGACATTTCTAAATCCAGAGCAAGTTCAGGCTCACCAC
>NW_020180646.1:0-286 GCF_003031525.2 Neophocaena asiaeorientalis asiaeorientalis | reverse complement strand
TAAGTGAAGTAAGTCAGAAAGAGAAAGACAAATACCATGTATCACTTATATGTGGAATCTAATATGTGACACAAACAAACCTATTTACAAAACAGAAAGAGACTCACAGAGATAGAGAACAAACTTGTGGTTGCCAAGGGGAGGGGTTTGGGGAAGGGATGGAGTAGGAAGTTGGAATTAGCTGATGGAAGCTATTACATATGGAATGGATA
This sequence comes from Neophocaena asiaeorientalis asiaeorientalis, assembly GCF_003031525.2. Taxonomy (NCBI): domain Eukaryota; kingdom Metazoa; phylum Chordata; class Mammalia; order Artiodactyla; family Phocoenidae; genus Neophocaena; species Neophocaena asiaeorientalis. The sequence continues at coordinate 74 of NW_020180646.1, read as the reverse complement.
AACAACAAGGTCATAATATATAGCACAGAGAGCTATATGGGAAATAACATAAAAAAGAATGTATATATATATAT
>NW_020180645.1:0-286 GCF_003031525.2 Neophocaena asiaeorientalis asiaeorientalis | reverse complement strand
TATGGCAAAAAACTAAAAAAAATTAAAAAAAAAAAAAAAAAGAAAAAATGAGAAAAGACAGAAGAATTGAACAACTGAACAACAACATCACCCATTTTTACCTAATTGACAATAATAAAACACTATGCTCTACTGGAACCCCTGGGCACTGTTGGTAGGAATATGAAATGGTGCAGCTGCTGTGAAAAACTGTATGGTGGTTCCACAAAAAAAATTAAAACAGAATTACCATATGGGACTTCCCTGTGGTGCAGTGGTTAAAGAATCCGCCTGCCAATGCAGGGGA
>NW_020180644.1:0-287 GCF_003031525.2 Neophocaena asiaeorientalis asiaeorientalis | reverse complement strand
CACAGGGAACTCTACTCAGTATTCTGGGAATACCTTTATCAAAAAAGAATCTGAAAAAGCATGAATATATGCATATGTGTAACTGAATCACTTCCTGTGCAGCTGAAATGAACATAATATTGTAAATCAACCATACTCCAAAAAATTTAAATTACATAATAAGGAAAATCAACTATATTTCAAAAGAAAAATAGAATTCCCATATGTTTTTATGGCTTGATAGCTTACGTTTTTAGTACTCAATAGTATCCCATTCCCAGAATATATTAATACTATATCATTTCATT
>NW_020180643.1:0-287 GCF_003031525.2 Neophocaena asiaeorientalis asiaeorientalis | reverse complement strand
GGGCTCTGGAAGGGCAAAGGGAGCTGTTCAACACAGAATCCTTCAGCACCCTCTCCCCTGCAGTGGGCACAATGGAAGAGACACAGGTTCAGAGCAGCCTGGAGGGCTCAGCTCCATACTTGGAGGACAGCTGTCCTGAGGGTTGCTGGATCCACCAATAAGTTTGCATGAGCAAGAAATGATCTGGCTGTGTTGTCAGTGAGATTTTGTTTGTTTGTACTTGACTAAGACAACCACTCTGAATAGGCACTTTGCAAGGGAGGAGTTTTTTTTTTTTTTTTTTTTTG
>NW_020180642.1:0-286 GCF_003031525.2 Neophocaena asiaeorientalis asiaeorientalis | reverse complement strand
AGCTGTTTACTAATAATTTGGCCGTTATAACTTTAGCAAAATCCCAGTGGCTACATTTTATCTTAGGAAATGCTTGGCAAGATGATTTATATACAATAGGAAAAGGTGGAAGCAGAAAGTTTCTAAATATGCTAGAACATTCCTCTGGGCATCTCAGTTGGATTCATTAGATGAGCTGGCTTCATGAGCTGACTGGATTTCTCAGCCAGTAAAAGTTAAAAGGTGTTCTCTGTTCATTTTAACAATTCCTCTTGGGTTTTTGGTAACTGCTTTTTCTCTAAAATTC
>NW_020180641.1:0-286 GCF_003031525.2 Neophocaena asiaeorientalis asiaeorientalis | reverse complement strand
CCCGCCCCCCTCCCCTTTCACGTGAGAGATTTTCTTCCCGATTTCAGAGGGGAGAAGTAAAAGAGAGTCAGAGTGTCCCTCTCGTGGTGGTGTCAGTCTAATTCCAAAACATCTCTGTGCCACGGAGGCACATTTGGGGGCGGCCTACTCAGGGCCCCAAGACTTTCAAAGTCAAACTCAAGGAGGACGTAAATGTACTTCATGCCACCGAACCCGAACTGGTGAACCTGATGGCTTACTAGGAGATGATGTGTCATTGGGCCACCCATTTAAGACAGAGAACCAA
>NW_020180640.1:0-281 GCF_003031525.2 Neophocaena asiaeorientalis asiaeorientalis | reverse complement strand
GGACTCTCAACCACTGCGCCACCAGGGAAGCCCCTGTAACACCGTTATAGCAAAAATTATTAACAGGCATACCTTGGGGATATTTTGGGTTTGGTTTCAGACTGCTGCAATAAAGCAAGTATCACAGTAAAGGAAGTCACGATATTTTTGGTTTCTCAGTGCATATAAAAGTTATGTTTATACTGTACTGTAGTGTGTTAAGTGTGCAGTTTTTTTGTTTTTTTTTTGTTTTTTTTTGGTGGTACGCTGGCCTTTCACTGTTGTGGCCTCTCCCATTGCGG
>NW_020180639.1:0-286 GCF_003031525.2 Neophocaena asiaeorientalis asiaeorientalis | reverse complement strand
TCAACCTCCTTAGCCTCCCCACATAGTGTAGTTCCTTTTCCGCAATCACCTCTCTTTGTTCAACCCAACGGAAAAGCATTTAGGTTTTGCCACTTCTCTGGATCTTTCTTCATTTCCTTAGGAGGGCGCCCTGGGTCATGTAAAACTCATGGGAAATAAATGTGGATGCTTCTCTCCTGTGAATCTATCTCATGTCCATTTAGTTCTCAGGACAAGCTGTCAACCCTAAGTGGATGAAAGTATGGTTTTGTCTTGGCGACATCTTTCTTGCCGACATCATTGAATT
>NW_020180638.1:0-286 GCF_003031525.2 Neophocaena asiaeorientalis asiaeorientalis | reverse complement strand
GAAGGAACAGTGCCCTTGACTGTGTACAGTGTAGTGATTCTGTATTTAGCGGACGGGGAGAACAGATGAGATGGAACGCCTGTTGCCAGGGGCCAAGTCTAAATGTCTCCATGACTTCATTTTACAGCAGTGGTTTCCCAAACTCTTTTTAAGACAGAACAACTTAAAGACCTGTTTCACATACTGAGCTGCTGTGTTAAGCGGTGCCCCCGAAGTTTTTGGGGGTTGGCGAGGGTGATGATAATGAGACTCCCCGCAGAGGGCCTCCTACTTACCCAGAAGGACT
>NW_020180637.1:0-286 GCF_003031525.2 Neophocaena asiaeorientalis asiaeorientalis | reverse complement strand
AGCAGGGGGGTCTCGCACAGCATTAGCTTGAGAGAGAGAGAGAGACGCCAGTTTCACAGATGTTTGGCTGAAGCTCCTCGTTAAGCATGTAGAGTCTGCCTTCCGCGCCCCTCCTTTGTGGGATTCTAGGCTGCTGGGGAGGGAAGTCGCGTGTTGCTGTGGGTTGGGGTGGGATGGGATGGGGGAAGGGACTCCGTAAGGGAGTCTCGTGAGGCTCACGGTCCTGCTCGCCCATTCCAGAGAATGCCAGACAGAGGCAGGAGGGCATCGTGAGCGACTCGGTCAT
>NW_020180636.1:0-286 GCF_003031525.2 Neophocaena asiaeorientalis asiaeorientalis | reverse complement strand
GAGTATAGTTGATTTACAATGTTGTGTTAGTTTCAGAAGTAATAAGACTTAAATTGACATGAGACTGATTAACAGGAGAAAATCACAGAAAAGTTTAATAATGTGTATACATGGGAGAGACCCCAGGAGAACTGAGTAACTCCCCCAAATGGACAAAACCTTCATCTTAAATACCAACTTCAGCTAAAGATAGAAAAGGATGTTGGGGGTAGGGGTTTGGAATGTAAAAGGGGAGGAAGGCATTCCACATGAAGATGGAAAAGCAAATGTTTGGTAAACAAATGTT
>NW_020180635.1:0-286 GCF_003031525.2 Neophocaena asiaeorientalis asiaeorientalis | reverse complement strand
GGTCAAAGAATGGAAAGCTCTGTTTAAGAATCCATACAAATGACAAATACATGCTTGGAAAGAGTGTGGAAAATTCTTAGAAGATGAACAAATAAATTAAATAGTATAATCACCAGATTTAAAGTTTTACTTAGTTGAAACCAGAATTTTCCTTACTGTTTGCTGATATTTCTCTTCCCAATGAGATTTTATCTTTTGTCATCCAGTGAACAAATTACTTTTGACTTTCTTTTTTTTTCTTTCTTCATTCATTCATTCATTCATTTATTCATTTTTACCCTTTAAG
>NW_020180634.1:0-286 GCF_003031525.2 Neophocaena asiaeorientalis asiaeorientalis | reverse complement strand
CCTGCCTTCCAGGCCACCGTCACGCTGCCCGGGTAGAAGTCATTGATGAGACACACCAGGGTGGCCTTGTTGGCGCTGAGCTCCTCAGTGGAGGGCGCGAACAGAGTGACTGAGGGCGGGGACTTGGGCTGACCTGCAAAGTGAGGGGGAGACGGGAGGTCACTGGGGCAGCGTCCATCGCGGGAGCCCCTGAGCTCGGGAGAAGCGGGCACAGGTGCCCAAAGTCCAGTGCATGGATCCCAGGCGGGCCCTTGCTCCCCTGAGGTCAGGCAGCCATGGCTGGGGT
>NW_020180633.1:0-286 GCF_003031525.2 Neophocaena asiaeorientalis asiaeorientalis | reverse complement strand
TTTTTTTTTCCTTTTTATATGTTCTTAGTAGTTTAAATAGCATTACAATTCTGTAATTGAAAAAGATATATAGTATTGTTCTGGGAATCTGCCTGGGTCTGATGATTTGGGGGGAATGTATGTTCTTTGACAACATTCTTCGATTCTGCTACAAAAATTGGTGTGTTTCTCTCTTCTTCTCTTATGTGGTGTATTTTGATAAACTATTGCCCTAGATATTCAGGAAGAAGTATATTTGAATAGCTGAGAAAAAAAGATTTTTAAAGTTTTCTCATTTGTGATTTTT
>NW_020180632.1:0-286 GCF_003031525.2 Neophocaena asiaeorientalis asiaeorientalis | reverse complement strand
TGGCTGGCACATGTCGCCATGGCCACGTGGGTCCTCTGGTTGCTGTTGGAGCGTGCTGGGAACCTCCTGCCCTCGGTGATGAGGGCACTGTGGCGTCAGGCCCTAACTGCTGGGCTTCTGAAGTTATCTGATGTGAGCCCAGTGATGCCAGGAAACTCCTGTCAGGTTCCCATCCCAATGGGGGTGTGGGCCTTCTGCTCTGTTGTCCCAGTGGCTGGGTTGCTCACAGTTTCATGATGTGGGCGCTCTGGTGTTAGTTCACTCAGGCCTGGATCCCATAGCCTCT
>NW_020180631.1:0-286 GCF_003031525.2 Neophocaena asiaeorientalis asiaeorientalis | reverse complement strand
TGGAAATCCTATAGTGAAGCTAATGCTCTCAGTGGAGGTGGGTGAGCCAGAGATCCGCAGTTCACACTGAAGTTGCTGACGTACATGCAGGACAAAACCATCTCGTGTGAATGTAGATCAGGCACATTTAACGTGAATGCAGTCGTGTTATGCCTAAAATGTATCTTGTGCCTCCCGTCAGGGACCCCCTCCTCAGTTCCTGGGGTTTCTGTAACTCACATACAGGGGGATGGAGAGTGGGTTCCGTCCAGTCTGAGCCCTGAGTTACCCTGCGTGTGAGTCTGCT
>NW_020180630.1:0-286 GCF_003031525.2 Neophocaena asiaeorientalis asiaeorientalis | reverse complement strand
GCCTGCCCCAGAGGAGGAGCAGAGATTTCCGCGTGGTGGTGCTCGGCTCGGCCGGCGTGGGCAAGAGCGCGCTGGTGCAGAGGTGGGTGCGCGGCAACTTCCGTGAGGCGTACCTGCCGACCATCGAAGATACCTACCGCCAGGCGCTGGGCTGCAGCCACAAGGCGGGCGCACTGCACATCACCGACACCACCGGCGGCCGCCGCTACCGGGGCCTGCAGCGCCTCGCCATTGCCAGGGGTCACGCCTTCATCCTGGTCTACTCCGTCACCAAGAAGCAAACCCT
>NW_020180629.1:0-286 GCF_003031525.2 Neophocaena asiaeorientalis asiaeorientalis | reverse complement strand
GTCCAGCACATTTCATAAAGGATAACTACATTTCCCAGTTAAAAAGATGAACATGTTAATGAGAGACAAAGAAAAGTCTCTAAAAGACCCAAATTAAACCTCAGAAGATGAAAACTACAATATCTGAGCTGAAAAACACTCTGGCAGGGATTAACGGTATAATCTTTTTTATTTAGGTATAGTTGATTTACAATATACACAATATACATTTATAATAGGTGTACAGCATAATGATTCAATATTTATACAGATTTTACTCCATTAAAAGTTATTACAAGATAATGGC
>NW_020180628.1:0-286 GCF_003031525.2 Neophocaena asiaeorientalis asiaeorientalis | reverse complement strand
TAATTGGTTGCTCGTCTCTGAGTCTCTTTTAATCTAGGTTCCCCCGTTTCTTTTCTTTTTCCTTTGCAATTTTGTTGTTGTTGTTGTTGAAGAAACTGAGTCGTGTTTGCTTGTGGAGTCTCCTACAGTCTGGGTTTGGTTGACTGTACTCTCAGGAGCCATTGAACATCTTCCTCCTGTCCTCCCTATAAACTGGCAGTAAATCCAGAGGTTGATCTGACTTAGGTTCGGTTCGTTGGCAAGTGCGCGGTATGGGAATGGTGCGTACTTCCCTAATGAGGCTCTC
>NW_020180627.1:0-286 GCF_003031525.2 Neophocaena asiaeorientalis asiaeorientalis | reverse complement strand
TTAGCGTGTTATAGGGGATCCTAGAGCTACAGAGCCAGGTTTGGCTCCACTGGGTACCAGCTGAGTGATCTTGACCACCATTCATGTCTCCAAACTTGAGGGCATCGTAGTAACACCCACTATCTGGCTTCCACAAGGATTAGCAAGATAGTCAATATAAATCACTTTGCCAGCACTGAGTCTGATACAGAATAAGGGCTCAGTAAATGTTGAGGTGCCTTCTAACTCCCAGCAAATTCTGAGGCCAGCCCCTTCCATGTTAAATATTAAAAAGATATATTTTTTT
>NW_020180626.1:0-286 GCF_003031525.2 Neophocaena asiaeorientalis asiaeorientalis | reverse complement strand
TTGGGTAAAGAAAGGGAGGGCTTCCCTCAAGCATGGAATGTAAGAAAGCACCAAATCTAAGTGATCAAGATAAATCATATTTTAACGCAATATATAAAAATGAAAATGCCACAACACACATGCTGAAGAAAATGTCAAAATTTTAAATAAAGACAGAAATGACCCTGCATTGGGATGATGCTGACAGTCTTACAGAGGAAGGCTTCACGTTGCCAGTGAATTTGGGTAATTTCTGTTTAGTCTACAAAATTCTTACCAGAGAAAATGAGAAGATCAGACCTGGTAA
>NW_020180625.1:0-285 GCF_003031525.2 Neophocaena asiaeorientalis asiaeorientalis | reverse complement strand
CACCTGTGAAGCCATCTTGTCCTGGGCTTTTGTTTGTTGGATAATTTTTAATCACAGTCTCAATTTCAGTGCTTATGATTAATCTCTTTATATATTCTATTTCTTCCTGGTTCAGTCTAGGAAAGTTATGCTTTCCTAAGAATGTGTCCATTTATCCAGGCTGTCCATTTTATTTGCATCTAGTTGCTTGTAGTAATCTCACATGATTCTTTGTATTTCTGCAGTGTCAGTTGTTGTTTTTTTGCCTTTTTCATTTCTAATTCTATTGATTTGAGTCTTCACCCT
>NW_020180624.1:0-285 GCF_003031525.2 Neophocaena asiaeorientalis asiaeorientalis | reverse complement strand
GTGGCGCACGGGCTTAGGTGCTCCGCAGCATGTGGGATCTTTCCGGATCCCCTGCATTGGCAGGTGGATTCTTAACCACTGTTGCACCAGGGAAGTTCCTGATCTCTTTTTCTGAGTTTGTTGATGATGTATAAATAACCTACAACACGATGTTAGTTCCTGTTATACAACGTAGTGATTCAGTATTTCTGTACGTTTAAAAATGATCACCACTATAAGTCTGGTTATGATATGTATGTACAACAATATTACATAGTTATTGACTATATTCCCCACACTGTACAT
>NW_020180623.1:0-286 GCF_003031525.2 Neophocaena asiaeorientalis asiaeorientalis | reverse complement strand
GCCGTGGCCCGGGTTCAATCCCTGGTCGGGGAACTAAGATCGCATAGGCCACTTGGAGTTGGAAAAAAAAGAAGGAAAAAAGAAAAAAAAAGGAAAATAGAAAAATGAGAGAGAGAGAGAGAGAAAGAAATCCATCTTTTACCCCTTCCACCATGTCGCCATGTGATGGCACAGAGAGAAGACACCAGCTATGAGCCAGGAAAAGGACTCCCACCCAACCGAGCTGGCACCCTGATCTCAGGTTTCCAGCCTCCAGAACTGTGAGAAATCAATTTCTGTTGTTTAT
>NW_020180622.1:0-285 GCF_003031525.2 Neophocaena asiaeorientalis asiaeorientalis | reverse complement strand
GTGGGTTCGATCCCTGGTCAGGGAACTAAGATCCCATAGGCATGGCCTGGCCAAAAATTTTTTTTAAACTGATATAGGAACAGAGACCAATGGAAAGGAAAAAGTCAAATACAATATGGGGAAATGGTTTACAATAGAGGTGGCATTACAAATCAACCAGGAAAGGATGCTTTCTTTATTAAATGGTGTTGCAAAAATTGGAGAAAAATAAGTTGGAATCCACTGAACTACACATATAAACATAAAAAAGAAATGGAAACATGGATGGGCCTAGAGATTATCATA
>NW_020180621.1:0-286 GCF_003031525.2 Neophocaena asiaeorientalis asiaeorientalis | reverse complement strand
CACTCATTACATTTGTAAGGTTTCTCTCCAGTATGAATCCTGTGATGAATCCTGAGGTGTGAATTTTGAGTAAACATCCTGCCACAGACATTACATTTATAAGGTCTCTCTCGAGTATGAATTCTCTTATGACCTACAAGGTGTGAATTACGACAAAAGCCTTTGCCACAAAAATCACATTTATATGGTTTTGCTCCGGTATGGATCACATGATGTCGCCTGAGGGCTGACTTATCGTTAAAGCTTTTGCCACACTCATTACATTTGTAAGGTTTCTCTCCAGTAT
>NW_020180620.1:0-284 GCF_003031525.2 Neophocaena asiaeorientalis asiaeorientalis | reverse complement strand
TATCTCACTGTGGTTTTGATTTGCATTTTCCTGATGATTAACTATACTGAGCATGTTTTCCTGTGCCTCTTGGCCATCCGCATTTCCTCTTTGGAAAATTGTCTATTCAGTTCTTCTGCCAGTTTTTAAATTGATTTGTTTTTTTCTGTTAAGTTGTATGAGCTGCTTATATATGTTGGATATTAATGCTGTATCGGTCATATGGTTTGCAAATATGTTCTCCTATTCGGTAGCGTGTCTTTCTGTTTTGTTCATGGTTTCCTTTGCTGTGCAAAAGCTTTTAA
>NW_020180619.1:0-286 GCF_003031525.2 Neophocaena asiaeorientalis asiaeorientalis | reverse complement strand
ATCCATTTGTCTCCCCACCTGCCCATCCATCTTGGGTCCCTACTCTGCATTATGCCTCTGGGCCTTAACGTCCACTTCTGGCCACCAAAGCCTTTGAAAACATGGGGCTGAATGGGGAGGAAGAGTCTGGGCAACAGGGACTGAGGGCACCCAGAGGCAGCGTAGTCACCTTTACTGGGAAGTAATTTGGAAATAATTCCAGAGGGCCCAGTTTCATACCCAAGTTGAATGCTTACCACCTGCAGGTACAGAAAGGAAGGAAAGACTGGGTGAGATCTTGCCAATC
>NW_020180618.1:0-285 GCF_003031525.2 Neophocaena asiaeorientalis asiaeorientalis | reverse complement strand
GGGTCTCCTTTTTGCAGGCTGCAGGTTTGTAGTTCCTGTTGCTTTTGGTGTCTGTTCGCAGTGGGTAAGTTTTGTTCAGTGGGTTGTGTAGGTTTCCTTGTGGAGGGGAATGGTGCCCATGTTCTGGTGGATGAGGCTGCATTTTGTCTTTCTGGTTGGCAAGACCACGTCTGGTGATATATTTTGGGGTGTCTGTGATCTTATTGTGATTTTTGGCAGCCTCTCTTCTAATGGGTGGGGTTCCTGTCTTGCTAGTAGTTTGGCATAAGGTGACCAGCACTGTAG
>NW_020180617.1:0-286 GCF_003031525.2 Neophocaena asiaeorientalis asiaeorientalis | reverse complement strand
TACCAATTTTGATCTTTTCATTGGTTTTATTATTTTCAGTTTTCAGTTTCACTCATTTCTGCTTTGTAAGTTTCCTTCCTCTACTTTAGACTTGGTTTGCTCTTCTTTTCCTGGTTTAAGATGGAAGCTTAAATTATAAAATTGAGACACTTTTTCTATTGTAATATAACATGTAATGCCATAAATTTCCTTCTAAGCACTGCTTTAGCTGCATCCCATATGTGCTGTTTCATTTTCGTTCGATTCAAAATATTTCCTACTTCCTTTGTGAGTTCCACTATGACTC
>NW_020180616.1:0-286 GCF_003031525.2 Neophocaena asiaeorientalis asiaeorientalis | reverse complement strand
GTTCCCAGGGCCGAGCTGTTCATGGGAACATGGTCTTCATTAATACATTTCTTAGTCGCATTTTTCCTTGAATTTCCCCAGCACAAAGTGAAATTACCTTCATGTACATCATATTTAATTTTCTCTGAACAGGGATTCCACTCCAGGCTAGTCCGATTAGAATTGAGGGTGTAGTTACAAAGAGAGTAATTTAGCCAGGCCAAAATGGGTCCCCATCCATCCGGGTTTTGGAAACAGAACTGTGCCTCGTCTGCCCAAGCTTGGGCTAATGCCCATATCCTGTTTT
>NW_020180615.1:0-285 GCF_003031525.2 Neophocaena asiaeorientalis asiaeorientalis | reverse complement strand
CCCTGCCAGGGAGCAGAGGTTTGCTACCTTCCTAAACAGGAAGCCTCCGGAGTGCGCGGCTGACTTTCTTCCATTTCACTCTACACGTTCAGTGAGACAACAATCAAAAGCTCAGCATAGATTTTTAGAGATATTGACAAACGGAATCTAAAATTCATCTTGAAGAGAAAGGACAAGACCAGAAAAGATAAGAACGGAAGAAGGAAAGGAGGAAGGGGGGTGGTGATTCTCTCCCCGTGTTGGGCACAAAACACATGGGTATAAAACAGGGGGAGGGCAGCTGAC
>NW_020180614.1:0-285 GCF_003031525.2 Neophocaena asiaeorientalis asiaeorientalis | reverse complement strand
GGCTATCTGGAAGGCAAAGAGAGAGGAGAGTGACTGAGCGGGGTGGCCTGGGAGAAAGCCCTGAGCGCGCCAGAACGAAGATGCTTCCCGTTGAGTTGGCTGGGGATAAGCCAACTAAAGCTGAGGCTTCACTCCCAGACCCCATGAGAGTCAATGTGAATTGGAATAGATGTAAGTGATGGTTTTATACAAGTCTTCTGGCACTCACGAGTGTAGATGGCTATAGGAAGATGGTTTGGGTTTGCTTTTGTTTCTGCTTTGAAATGGGCACTCAGTTTCTTTGAA
>NW_020180613.1:0-285 GCF_003031525.2 Neophocaena asiaeorientalis asiaeorientalis | reverse complement strand
GGCTATCTGGAAGGCAAAGAGAGAGGAGAGTGACTGAGCGGCATGGCCTGGGAGAAAGCCCTGAGCTCGCCAGAACAAAGATGCCTCCCGTTGAGTTGGCTGGGGATAAGCCAACTAAAGCTAAGGCTTCACTCCCAGACCCCATGAGAGTCTATGTGAATTGGAATAGATGTAAATGATGGTTTTATACAAGTCTTCTAGCACTCACGAGTGTAGATGGCTACAGGAAGATGGTTTGGGTTTCCTTTTGTTTCTGCTTTGAAATGGGCACTCAGTTTCTTTGAA
>NW_020180612.1:0-285 GCF_003031525.2 Neophocaena asiaeorientalis asiaeorientalis | reverse complement strand
TCCTCGCCTCCTCTCCAGCCTCCACCATGTCCATCAGGGTGGCCCAGAAGTCCTACAAGGTGTCCACCTCCAGCCCTGGTCCTTCAGCAGCCGCTCCTATACCAGTGGGTCGGTGCCCACATCAGCTCCTCAGCCTTCTCCCGGGTGGGCAGCAGCAGCAACTTCCGGGGTGGCCTGGGCACCAGCATGAGTCTGGCTTGAGGTTATGGCGGGGCCTGGTTTGGGGGGCATCACAGCTGTCACAGTGAACCAGAGCCTGCTGAGCCCCCTCAAGCTGGAGGTGGA
>NW_020180611.1:0-283 GCF_003031525.2 Neophocaena asiaeorientalis asiaeorientalis | reverse complement strand
CTGGTCATCTGTATTTTCCTTGGGACTAACGGAGCCCAAGGGACTAATAGGTGTCCTAAGTAGGGAGAAGACTGCTAACATGGTATAAAATGAAGGGGGATTTTCTCCTTAATCTCCAAAAAAAACAGCAACAAAAAAATCTCTATCACCAGACTTCTGTCATGTCCTACATTTCATTATTTGAGATTCATTCTTTTGGTCCTCAAAAGTGTTTATTAGTCAGGATATTTGGGCTTCCCTGGGGTGCACTGGTTGAGAGTCTGCCTGCCGATGCAGGGGACAT
>NW_020180610.1:0-285 GCF_003031525.2 Neophocaena asiaeorientalis asiaeorientalis | reverse complement strand
GAAGTAAGTCAGAGAAATACAAATATCATATGACATCACTTATATGTGGGATCTAAAATAAATGATACAAATGAACCTATGTACAAAAGAGAAACAGACCCACAGACTTAGAGAATGAACTTGTGGTTACCAAGGGGGAAGGATGGGGGGAGGGATAGTTAGGGAGTTTAGTATTGACACATACACACTGCTACATTTAAAATGGAAAACCAACAAGGAACTATGGAATAGCCCAGGGAACTCCGCTCAGTATTATGTGACAACCTAAATGGGAAAAGAATTTGA
>NW_020180609.1:0-285 GCF_003031525.2 Neophocaena asiaeorientalis asiaeorientalis | reverse complement strand
TTGGGAGTATATGAGGAAGTGATCTGACAAGTGCTTTGCTCAAGACGGGAAAGATGCTGAACAGGGTCTGGGCTGGATAAAGCTGAAAAGAGGAAACTGTCAAAACAGAGAGAGAGGTATGTTGAGAGAGGTAAGGTGACCATGCTTAAGATGGTAACTAAGTACCTACAAAGTACCTTTTAGTATATGGAACTGTGCATGAATGAGTTTATTTAGGAAATTTATGAAAAGATCTTACCTTTCAGTAACCTTTTTGTTAAAAAATAAAAAGCATGCATCTTACTA
>NW_020180608.1:0-285 GCF_003031525.2 Neophocaena asiaeorientalis asiaeorientalis | reverse complement strand
GAAATGAGAATGGAAAGTTAGTGTATCAGTTACTTTTCAGTTTGGTATTTTTTCTTTTCTAGTACTCTACTATGTATTAGAAATTACATAAAAATCAGGAGAAGATAAATGGTTAAGAAAAATATAACCTATCATGTTAACGACATTCAGCACTTACCTAGACTCACAGGTACCATGAGAGAACGTGAGACCTGGGTTGTGAGAGCTAACCTTGTTCCAATTCCCTCATTGTATTGATGAAAACCTTTGAGGCTCAAAGAAGGAAGTGACCCTGCCAGAAGCATA
>NW_020180607.1:0-285 GCF_003031525.2 Neophocaena asiaeorientalis asiaeorientalis | reverse complement strand
TCCTTCCCTGCCTGCCCACAGAAGGCAGAACACCACCTAAATAGGCCCCAGAGATAGGTGCGAGCCACAGCTACCAGCACAGACCCCAGAGATGGGCATGAAACGCTAAGGCTGTTGCTGCAGACACCAAGAGTCCTATGTGCAAGCACAAGTCACTATCCACAACCCCCCGGGAGCCTGTACAGGCTGCCACTGCCAGGGTCCCGTGATCCAGGGACAAGTTTCCCAGGAGAACACACGGCACGCCTCAGGCTGTTGTAATGTCACCCCAGCCTCTGCAGCCAC
>NW_020180606.1:0-285 GCF_003031525.2 Neophocaena asiaeorientalis asiaeorientalis | reverse complement strand
GAAAAACAGACTTAGCTCTCACACTTTTTATAGGCTACATATCAGTGCATAGAACACAAGTATCAAGTATTTCAGACTTAGCTTTTGGAGGGACACTCAGGTTGCTTTCTGTTTTACTTTGTGGCTCTGCGAATTTGTTTTAATCCCAGAAAAATTTTTTTACAATACAAAAGAAAAAATTAAGTTAGGTTTAAGGATAAGGGTTTAGGGTATGGGTTAGAGTATGGGTTAGGGTTACGGTACAGGTTAGGGTTAGGGTTAGATTTAGGGGATGGGGACGGTTTA
>NW_020180605.1:0-285 GCF_003031525.2 Neophocaena asiaeorientalis asiaeorientalis | reverse complement strand
GGGTTGTTTGTTTTTTTGATGCTGAGTTGAATGAGGTTATATATTTTGGATATTAACTCCTTATTAGATATATGATTCACAGATATCTTCCAATCAGTAGGTTACCTTTTCATTTTGATGATGGGGAAGCTTCACTATGGGAAAACTTTTAGTTTGATACAGCACCATTGTTTATTTTTGCCTTTGGTTCCTTTGCTTTTGGAGTCCAATCCACAAAAAAATCACTAAGACCAATGTCAGTGAAGTTACTGCCTATGTTTTCTTCTAGGAATTTTATGGTTTCAG
>NW_020180604.1:0-282 GCF_003031525.2 Neophocaena asiaeorientalis asiaeorientalis | reverse complement strand
GGATCCTCCCGGACCAGGGCTCGAACCCGTGTCCTCTGCATGGCCGGCGGATTCTTAACCACTGCGCCACCAGGGAAGCCACCCTGTTTTTCTTGCTTTCTTCTTTTTTTTTTTTTAACAACTTCACGGAGCTTGCGGCATCTTGGTTGCCAGGCCAGATGTTGGGACTGAGCTCCTGTGGTGGGAGCTCCAAGTCCAAAAGGCTGGACTAACAGAGAACCTCAAATCCCAGGGAATATCGATCAGAGTGAGGCCTCCCAGAGGTCCTCATCTCAGCACCAA
>NW_020180603.1:0-285 GCF_003031525.2 Neophocaena asiaeorientalis asiaeorientalis | reverse complement strand
ATAAGCCATGGTCCAGTTTACAGTATTAATTATATAAGGTCGTAAAGAACAGGGAGTAAAGGACACAGACTGAGTTGCATCTCTGCCACCTACTAGCTGTGTGATTGGGCTGATACATAATCTCTCTCAGCATCTGTTTCCCCATCTGGAAAATGGGAACAGATAATAATAGTAGCTAAATCACAGAGTTCTTGTGAGCATTCTAGAAGTTAAGACTGGTAATGCCTTCAGAACAGTGGCTAGTACTCAAAATGTTAGTGATTGTTCTCAGCATTTTATTTAGGG
>NW_020180602.1:0-284 GCF_003031525.2 Neophocaena asiaeorientalis asiaeorientalis | reverse complement strand
TTTGAGAAGATAAACAAAATTGATAACCATTTAGCCAGACTCATCAAGGAAAAAAAGAGAGAGGACTCAAATCAATAAAATAAGAAATAAAGAAGGAAAAATTAGAACTGACACTGCAGAAATCCAAAGGATCATAAGAGACTACTATGAGGAACAATATGCCACTAAAATATACACCCTGGAAGAAATGGACAAATTCTTGGAAAGTGACAAATTTCCAAAACTGAACCAGGAAGAATTAGGAAATATAAACAGACAAATCACAAGTAATGAAATTGAAACTG
>NW_020180601.1:0-285 GCF_003031525.2 Neophocaena asiaeorientalis asiaeorientalis | reverse complement strand
ATTAATGACAACTCTGGCAAGGAAGGCCACCTGGGACCACTTTCCTAGAAGAGTGACTGGGTTTGTGGCAGACACTTAAGAATTTATGAACTCCTTAGAGTTAGGGTATCCTTGGACCATGAGGCTTTGAGGAGAGAGACAGGACATTCAAGTGGATTAGGATGCATAATACAGAGTCCCATTGGGATCTCTGATTAATTTCATAGAGGTTTTGCTTAGTGTTTTCAGACGAGCATTGTTAGAGATTTCACACTCTGTGTGAGGGTTGCGAGACTCTGAGGCAAG
>NW_020180600.1:0-269 GCF_003031525.2 Neophocaena asiaeorientalis asiaeorientalis | reverse complement strand
ACACACACACACACACACACACACACACACACACTTCAGACGTGAATCACAAGTCCAGGTTATCACCTGTGCTTCTGACTGATTGCCTATAGATCAGAACTTCCAGCCACCCTCCTTGGTTTGGGGTGAATTTGCTTGAGTGGCTCACAGAGCTCAGAGGAATATTTACTTAACTGATTTCTGTTTTATTATAAAAGAATATGACTCAGAAATAGCCAGATAAAAGAGATGCCTAGGGTAAGGTATGAGAAAGGGCATGGAGCTTCCTT
>NW_020180599.1:0-285 GCF_003031525.2 Neophocaena asiaeorientalis asiaeorientalis | reverse complement strand
ATTCTGAAAACAAGCCAAATGCCTGGGAAAGACTACTTTGCATGACATTTCAAGCACCCAGGGCAAAAGCACACAGAACGAGCGAGCGGGCGGGCGGGTGTGAGGGCCTCCTCTTGCCCTGGAGGGTCCTAGGCTGAGGGCTCACTAGACCACAGCAGAGCCAGCTGGCTTCCATGCAGATGCACGCGGCTTCCTCCCTGAACTTGAGACATTTCCTCCCCGGCCCTGGGTCACCCACCAGACTCATCAGTACGTACTTGCAGCCGTGGGAGCGGCAGCCGCTTG
>NW_020180598.1:0-285 GCF_003031525.2 Neophocaena asiaeorientalis asiaeorientalis | reverse complement strand
TGTTGCCTGAAATTAATGATTATTGCAAGGGAATCTAGACCACTTTTTGAATAGCTGCATTTGGGTAATGTACCCATTGCTCTACCCTCCAGGAAAGAATTACTGTGGCTCCACTAGATGGTTTAGCGACTATTTATGCCCATCTTCCACATCGCAGACACAGACCAAAGCTTAATTATTTCTACCATGTTTGTTTCACTGCAGAATGGTAACATTTACAAGGACATGGGTTTTTCCTCTATCCTATAATTTGGATTGTTTAGTTTTCCTTTTTGGACTTCTTTG
>NW_020180597.1:0-285 GCF_003031525.2 Neophocaena asiaeorientalis asiaeorientalis | reverse complement strand
TAAATGAGGATTAAATAAGCATGGAAAGTGGCATAGGACAAATTTGATAAATTATTATGTATGAAAGTGTGTATAAATAAAATCAGTTGCCATGACCCCACTTCGTACCAACTGATCACAGCACGCTTTAATTTTCTAGCTGAGTCTGGATATGGATTCGTAACTTTATTCAAACAGTGTATCAGGCACCACTTAACCTTTTGATTGGCTGGAAATTTTTGCTCCTCTGCTCTAATACAATTTAATTTTAATTCTGGTTTTTAAGGTACATGGGGATAAATAAGA
>NW_020180596.1:0-285 GCF_003031525.2 Neophocaena asiaeorientalis asiaeorientalis | reverse complement strand
CCTCCTTTTATTTTATCTATATGAAATGATGGATGCTAATTAAACATATTGTGGTAATCATTTCACAATACAGGGAAGTCAGACTATTTTGCTTTACACCTTAAACATATAGTGATGTATGTAATTGTATAAAAAGTTGTTTATACAACTCACTGTGTAAAGACTTGGTTTTAAAACGGCAAATAGTTAAAACACGTTAGCAAAAAACCCCCTACAATTTATAACAATTTTAAAAATAATTTTATTTATTTATTATTTGGCTGTGTTGCTGTGTGTGGGCTTTCT
>NW_020180595.1:0-285 GCF_003031525.2 Neophocaena asiaeorientalis asiaeorientalis | reverse complement strand
CTCAGGACCCACGTGGCTGGAGGGGGCCTTGGTGGGCAGAGATCAGGCCCGGGATCTCAGCAGGTTCCTGGGGGCCCACATGGGCAGGGGAAACCTGGCCATGCTCCCTTTTGATCCTCCTCCCTCCCAGTGATTCCCCTATTTCCCCCTTCTGGCATGGGATCCCTTCCCTCCCCACTCCTCAGGGGCCCCAGTCCCCTCCCGCCTCCACTTCTCCTCACCCTTCACTCCCCACCGACCCCATGTCCTACCCGGTCCCTGGGGGTTCCTCCCATCCCCTTAGGT
>NW_020180594.1:0-285 GCF_003031525.2 Neophocaena asiaeorientalis asiaeorientalis | reverse complement strand
TTTTCTCAGCTTTAGAATAGGGATAATGAGACTACTATAGTCCATTCAACATACCATCGCATGTTATATGCTCTATATCATGAGAACATAACAAGTCATAAAGTTACCTTAAGTGAGCAGATTATTTTAAGCACCAGGGACATATTAAACATAGCAATGATAGTTGTAATTGTGACAGGTATGCACAAAGGAGTCAAAGCCATTATTTCATGTCCACTCAAAAGATACATATTGTTTTAAGATATTTTTGATGTGGACCAGTTTTAAAGTCTTTATTGAATTTGT
>NW_020180593.1:0-284 GCF_003031525.2 Neophocaena asiaeorientalis asiaeorientalis | reverse complement strand
TTCCTCAAAAAATTAAAAATAGAACTACAATATGATCCAGCTATTCCACATCTGGATATTTATCCAAAGAACACAAAAACACTAACCCAAAAATTTATATATACCCCTCTGTTCAGAGCAGCATTATGTACAATTAGCAAACATATGGCAGCAAACTAAGTGCCCATCGATGAATGAATTATAAAGATCATGTAGAGAGGGCAGACAGCAGAAGTAAGTACAAAAACCCTGCAGCCTGTGGAAATAAAACCACATTCACAGAAAGATAGACAAGATGAAAAGGC
>NW_020180592.1:0-285 GCF_003031525.2 Neophocaena asiaeorientalis asiaeorientalis | reverse complement strand
TAATTTACTGCAGTTTTCTTCATTTGGTTCAGGTTGGCTATTAGAGTCAAGGTCCTCAGGCCCCTACCTTCCCTTGTCCCCCAGCCCAACCCTAGACAGAGCAGATGAGAGACAGATGTAGTAGAGACCTGATTCCACTTCTGGCTTTGGGACTGTGGAACCTGGGACAAGTCACTTTGTGTCTTTGGGAGTCAGTTTTCTTGTCCCCAGAGTGACCAAGGAATTTATATCAGGGTTTCTCAGCCTTGGCACTATTGACGTTTGGGGCTGGATAAATCTGTTTGT
>NW_020180591.1:0-285 GCF_003031525.2 Neophocaena asiaeorientalis asiaeorientalis | reverse complement strand
TTACCTAGACATATCTCCCTTACACTCCCTTACATATACTCTAAAATCCCTTGCCTTTCTCTTGGTTGTACTTGCTTGGCATACACAACTGTTATTAAATCCAGTTCTCTACCTGTCCCAGGCCTAGCTATTCTTTGTATGTAGTAATGTGGCTGTAGAAAACACACACAAGTGTACTGACTAATTTTACTTTCTGACCATTCATGACCAATAGGCTAGGCTCTTATAAAATACTTAACAGCCTGTCCATATGTCCTACCAACCTCCCAGAATCCTTCTCACTGG
>NW_020180590.1:0-285 GCF_003031525.2 Neophocaena asiaeorientalis asiaeorientalis | reverse complement strand
TTCTTGAAAAGTTTAGAGAACCTCAGAACTTTTTAAAATGTATATTCTACCAATAGTAACCATATTAGGACTGAGAAAATTTTTAAAGTTTTAATATATTTAAAATAACTATAATAAACCCATTACATGTTAATATAAATTACATTTTTATGAAAAAAATAAGCACCTTTAAAAATAACTGTATTTTACAAAACAAAAAAAAATGAGAATAGCACTGTTCTATACTTTTGCAAGTCTCTTTAAGGTATGGCTTAATAGAAGACAGCTGGATTCTCATATCTGCTT
>NW_020180589.1:0-285 GCF_003031525.2 Neophocaena asiaeorientalis asiaeorientalis | reverse complement strand
CTGAGCATTCTCTTTTTCTAACATCTTTTAATAACCATTAAGGACAATGCAATAAATAAATTGGTTGTGTTAATATGATTCTTCACTATCTGAAGGTCTTTTGAGCGTGGAGAAGAATATTTATAACGCTTTGTGCTATATATATATATATTATATATATACACACATATATATTCATGAAATAAATATGATTTGGTAAGCAAATTTTTCCTAAGTATTGACTATAATTTAATTTATTAAATTTCCTCCAATAATTTAAACTACAGTTACAAAGTGAACATAATT
>NW_020180588.1:0-284 GCF_003031525.2 Neophocaena asiaeorientalis asiaeorientalis | reverse complement strand
GGAGTTTGGGATTAGCAGATGCAAACTATTATACATAGAATTATAATGGATAAACAACAGGTCCTACTGTATACTACAGGGAACTATATTCAATAACCTGTAGTAAACCATATTTAAAAAGAATTTTTAAAATGACATCAGTGAAAATAGAGGCCCAAAGCCAATGGAATAATATCTTCAAATTTTTCAAGCAAAATAACTGAAAACCTAGAATTCTATACCAAACTGAACTATCTTTCAAGAGAGAAGACAAAATAAAGACATTTTTAGTAAAAAAAAAAAAA
>NW_020180587.1:0-285 GCF_003031525.2 Neophocaena asiaeorientalis asiaeorientalis | reverse complement strand
AAGTACCCATAAGTACAGCAGGAACCAGGAAGCACCATGTGTATGTAAGTCTGTTGAAAACCCTCCACAATACTCTTCAGTAAATTGGATACATTCATGAGCAGAGAAACTTAATAAGAAATGCAATAAAAACAATAGTGATAAATAATAATGTCGATAGTGATTACAATCATAAAGATATTAATTGTACTATTACCAATCATAGTACTGATAAACTTAAGGACTGAGGGATTATAGACTTCCCTAATTGAATGACAAGTTTCCTGGGGTATTTTGGAGTCAGAG
>NW_020180586.1:0-285 GCF_003031525.2 Neophocaena asiaeorientalis asiaeorientalis | reverse complement strand
AGGCCCAACATTCAAATCACTTTTTCATGAAAACCTGAGAAGTCGTATTTATCTCACAGTAGCCTTTGAGAGGAAAATAGCTATGACTCTGTACAGACATAAAATCTTATTTTCTGCACTGAATTTTATTTCAGCTGCAGGGAAATTGGTATCTTCGTACAATTACAGACACTCACTGGACCTGCCCAGCCTTTGGGAGACCCCCAATGTTTTTCTCTTTCCAAGGGTGCTTTTCAGACCTCACAATGTTGAGAGAGGTGAAACCAGGGAAACTCACAAGTGCTA
>NW_020180585.1:0-284 GCF_003031525.2 Neophocaena asiaeorientalis asiaeorientalis | reverse complement strand
GTGTCCCCTGCACTGGCAGGCGGATTCTTAACCACTGCGCAACGAGGGAAGCCCCCAGACTATGCTTTTTAAAGCCCATGTTTTTTCAGATATAGACTGAAATATTTGTGGGTAAAATAATTTTGTTATCTGACACTTGCTTCAAAATAATTCAGCAGAGATAGGAGTAGGGGTGAGGAGTAGGGTGGGTATAGAAAAAACAAAAGATGTCATGTGTTGGTAATTGTTGAAGAATAGGAGATAAGAACATGGGGGTTGATTATACTATTTTCTCTACTTTTATA
>NW_020180584.1:0-284 GCF_003031525.2 Neophocaena asiaeorientalis asiaeorientalis | reverse complement strand
GAAATACAGGGTTAGGTTCCTGCGAGCCTCTGGTCACAACACTTTCATCAACCAATCAATATATAAACTCGTTTTATGTCTGTTTCTGTTTCAATTTATAACTTAATCCAATTAGAAAGCCAGAATATACTAAAAGAATGTATATTAACAAAATGCTAAAAGCGTCTTCCAACAAAAAACTCTAGAATCTGTCCAAGTCTAAATCACTGGACACTCCCAGTAGTGTCTCCAGAGACCCCTTCATTGTTGAGGCTTTAGTAACCTCTGTTCATGCCCCATGGCAT
>NW_020180583.1:0-284 GCF_003031525.2 Neophocaena asiaeorientalis asiaeorientalis | reverse complement strand
GCACACCTGTTAAGATCGGTCAGTGTAAATTAATTCAGCATGCATAGGACTTTGCGTAAACAGAGACACTTATGTCACTGGAATCTCTTCACATCAGGCCAGTCTCGAATAGTGAGAACTTTTCAGAAACTTATCATATCCTTTTGCCCTTGGAGGTGGGGAGAATTTGTCCAAAACTAAAACAAAACAGAACAAAAACCATGCGTGGTAATCAGTAGCTACAAAACCATCCTCTAATTCATCTCTAGGCAGATACAGGACTAAATAGATACATAATTTTTTAA
>NW_020180582.1:0-284 GCF_003031525.2 Neophocaena asiaeorientalis asiaeorientalis | reverse complement strand
GTTAGAAGAGGGTCTGATTTTCTAAGGAAATGTCAACTAAGCTGTCACTCATTATCCCAAATATGATATTATCTTTAAGAATAAAGTTATCAGAAAACTATTTATATATGTAAATAACATACATATCATATTTTATATAAAATTTTCCCAATGGGTCACATTTTCATTCTGACAGCACATAAGCTTCCAAAATGAAGTTTATAAAGAGATAGTTTGGGCAACTAATTCCCAGCTAGATCTGATGGAGTTGGAGGTGGAAGACAGGAAGGGGGAGGATAGGAGGA
>NW_020180581.1:0-284 GCF_003031525.2 Neophocaena asiaeorientalis asiaeorientalis | reverse complement strand
GAGGGCCAGAGGCTGTCCCTACGAAAGGCCCTGAGAATGTCTTTAACAAAGACCCTGATGCTGATCCTAACGAGGCCCTTATGCTCCTCCTAAGTCATGCCCTGACACTGTCCCTAACTCAGGTGCTAACGAGAGTTCTCAGGTATTCCCTGTCGCTGTACCTCAGTCAGGCTCTGATGCTGTGCCTACATCAAGCTATGACACTGGTCCTGTATAAGGCCCTGACGCTGTTCCTATATAAGGCCCTGATGCTCTCAATAACTAAGGTCTTCACACTATCCCTA
>NW_020180580.1:0-284 GCF_003031525.2 Neophocaena asiaeorientalis asiaeorientalis | reverse complement strand
GGCAGAAGACCTCAGACTTCTCAAAAGGCAAGAAACTCCCCCACGTATCTGGGTAGGGCAAAAGGAAAAAGAAAAAACAGATACAAAAAATAAAGATGGGACCTGCACTTCTGAGAGGGAGCTCTGAAGGGGCAAAAGTTTCCACACACTACGAAGTCCCTTCACTGCTGAAGATTGGGGGGTGTGGCGAGGGGGCAGCTTTGGAGCCACAGAGGAGAGCACAGCAATAGGGGTTCAGGGGGTAAAGCAGAGAGATTCCTGCACAGAGGATCGGTGCTGACCAG
>NW_020180579.1:0-284 GCF_003031525.2 Neophocaena asiaeorientalis asiaeorientalis | reverse complement strand
TTTTTTCCCCAAAGCAAACATTTTCTTCTGAAATGATTGTGTCCTTCACCGTGCCAAATAAATGAGACTTAATTAGTAACTGCCTTTCATTAAGTCATCCAACACAAAGTGTATGTATTGGCAGTTACAGCTCCCTGAAATGTCCTTTGGTAGTAAAAGAAGATTAATACCTCTCACTTATCATGAGAGAATATACCCTTTTATTTTCTATAATGGATAACTAACCTCACTTCATTTCTGTATTTTTACCATTCAAAATTTTCAGTGTCCCAAGGGTATATAAA
>NW_020180578.1:0-284 GCF_003031525.2 Neophocaena asiaeorientalis asiaeorientalis | reverse complement strand
GGGATCCAGGCCGGAGGGAACTCACACCAGAGTGTCCTCATCATGGAACTGTGAGCAACCCAGCATTTGGGACCGCAGAGCAGAA
The DNA here is from genome assembly GCF_003031525.2 of Neophocaena asiaeorientalis asiaeorientalis. Taxonomy (NCBI): domain Eukaryota; kingdom Metazoa; phylum Chordata; class Mammalia; order Artiodactyla; family Phocoenidae; genus Neophocaena; species Neophocaena asiaeorientalis. Next base: position 199 of record NW_020180578.1, on the reverse strand, counting down.
TCCCTACATCCCCATAGGGATTGCAACTTGGCAGGAGTGTACTTGCACAACAGCCCGCACCTCAGAAAATGTGGGGAGCCCAGTAGTTAGGGGCTGACGCAAGAGGGCTCACATAACCGAGGGGAGGAGACTCCCAGTAGGCTCTAACTGCCAACAGATGGCTCACGTCGCCAAGGTGCCATGTGTCACCCAGTCAGGA
>NW_020180577.1:0-284 GCF_003031525.2 Neophocaena asiaeorientalis asiaeorientalis | reverse complement strand
TTATCTTTATGCAATGAAGGGGAATACTGAAACATTTAAGTGAACAATGAAATGCTTAGATTGCACTTCAGAAAAACAACTCCGGCAGTTACTGGACATGGACAAAACAAGAGACCAGGGAACCGAGTGAACAGAAAAAAGATGAAGGTCTTAACTCAAGCATTACAGTGTGGACTGCGATAAAGGGATGGGATTGCCTGCTCTGAAAACTTACTGGAAGTAAAATACGCTGAATTGCACTTAGTGATCAGTTTGATTCCAGTGGAAAGGGAGGGAGAAGAAAG
>NW_020180576.1:0-284 GCF_003031525.2 Neophocaena asiaeorientalis asiaeorientalis | reverse complement strand
TAAAAAAAGAGAACCTAGTTTCTGCATGTTGCATAGGAGGGGGTCATAAGTAACGCCATATTTTATCAAATGTATTGAGAATCCAGACTCCATTTATTCCCTAATGGGGTGGGACAGGGCACACGACATGGAACCCAGCTAACAGTGACTTTTCTTTTCAGTAGATCAGCCATGGCCAGTCTGAGGCATTTTTATTTTAAATGAAGCCTCTCCAGGATTTCCCTTTAGGCATATGTTAATAGGGAATGATATTCTCAGGAAATGAAAAGGTTCATTTCTTTCAG
>NW_020180575.1:0-284 GCF_003031525.2 Neophocaena asiaeorientalis asiaeorientalis | reverse complement strand
AATTAGGGCGTGGGCCTGCCGTTCTGGGGGGACGGAGCGGGGAGTCCCCCGGTTTGGGGCGGGGAGCGGTCAGAGCTCAACCTGCTAATTACAAAAGGATAGGGACGCTGACCGCGCGGGGAGGTGACGGCCTGCAGGTGGCTCGGCTTGCGGAGGTCACGCAGGGCCTGCTCTAGGGGGAGGCTCGGACGTGGGGGTTAGGACGGGAGATGGGATGCTGAGGTGACCCGGGCCTAGCTCGGCTTGCGGGGCGGCGCACCGGCGTCCGGCCGGCTCCCGAGGGG
>NW_020180574.1:0-284 GCF_003031525.2 Neophocaena asiaeorientalis asiaeorientalis | reverse complement strand
TGTGGTTTGGAGACAAAAGAGGAGCAAGTTTGGAGTGGGAAGGGAGACAGTAGCGTGAGCTCGAATGGGCAGTCAGAGCAGGGTTCCTCTCGAGACCATCCTGCCAGAGAAGGGAAGACTGGCAGAGGAATTGGGAAGTAGGAGAATGGGGTAAAGTAATAGTGTTTCTCTTCACTTGTAGATTATTATCCTGTAGGCAAGGGGCTAATCCAGATTGAGTAGAGAAATGAGACAAATGTGCCATAGGAATTTCAACCAGCAGTATTTTATAGGAGAAATTAGAG
>NW_020180573.1:0-284 GCF_003031525.2 Neophocaena asiaeorientalis asiaeorientalis | reverse complement strand
GATTTTGGAGGCCCAGGAAACAAATCCTAGGTGATTGTGGGGGCCCAAGAAACTATACCTTAGGTAAATTATGGGGGGACCCGGACATTCCACCGTTGGTGTTTGTAGAGGCTCAGGAAATAATCTTAGTTGATCTGGGGGGCCTAGGAGTCACTAGTTTAGATGATTGTGGGGTCCCAGAACACTCTACCTTAGGAGATTTGGGGACCCTTGAAACGCTAGCTTAGGTGAATGTGGGGGCCAAGAAACCTCTACCTTAGGTGATTGTGGGTCCAGGAAACTCT
>NW_020180572.1:0-284 GCF_003031525.2 Neophocaena asiaeorientalis asiaeorientalis | reverse complement strand
GCATGTGAACTCTCAGTTGTGGCATGTGGGATCTAGTTCCCCCATGAGGGATCGAACCTGGGCCCCCCCTGCATTGGGAGCGTGCAGTCTTCTCCACTGGACCACCAGGGAAGTCCCAGTTTTTGTAAATTTGATTAATATGTGCCTTGGCTTGTTCCTCCTTGGGTTTATCTTGCCTGGACTCCCTGTGCTTCCTTTCTTGTGATAAGGAAGTTTCCAGCTATTATTTCTTTGAATATTTCCTCGGGTCCTTTCTTATGCTTCTGGGACCCCTATAATGTGAA
>NW_020180571.1:0-284 GCF_003031525.2 Neophocaena asiaeorientalis asiaeorientalis | reverse complement strand
CTGACCCAGGACAGTAGGGCTTCCAGCTGGTTTTGGGAGGCATAGACATCTGGCGATAATTCTGGCAGGCTGGAGGAACTATATCCATGGGGTGGTACACCCGTTCTTGGCTGCCTACTTGCCGGGAGGGTGATTGCAGCGCAATCAGCACAGGTACCTCTGAGAAGGTTAGCAGGTCATTGTAGGCCACCTGAGTCTTGGGAGAGCAGGAGTTCTGACTGGGTGGAATAGAAGTCCATGGTATGTGGAGGCCAGGATTTGGGATAAGGCATGAGTTGTTATGG
>NW_020180570.1:0-284 GCF_003031525.2 Neophocaena asiaeorientalis asiaeorientalis | reverse complement strand
GATGGAGAAGCTGCAGCAAGTTACCCAGAAGATCTAGCTAAAATACTGAATGAAGGTGGTTACCTACCCTAAGCAACAGATTTTCAATGTAGACAAAACAGCTCTATATTGGAAGATGTCATCTAGGACTTTCATAGCTACATAGGAGATGTCAATGCCTGACTTCAAAGAATCAAAGAACAGGCTGACTGTCATAAGGGGTAATGCAGCTGGTGACTTTAAGTTGAAGCCATACCCCAAATCCTAGGGCCCTTAAGAATTATGCTAAATATACTCTGCCTGTG
>NW_020180569.1:0-284 GCF_003031525.2 Neophocaena asiaeorientalis asiaeorientalis | reverse complement strand
TTAATTATGTGGAGGTGTGTTCCCCCTATACTCAATCTATTCAGAATTTTTCATCATAAAAGAATTGTATTTTGTCCAATGCTTTTTGGCATCTATTGAAATGATTATGATTTTTATTTTTACTCTGTTAATGTGGTGTACCCCACATATTTATTTGTGTATGTTGAACCATTCTTCCCTCTCAGTGATAAATCCCACTTCGCCCCAGTGTATAATCCTTTTAATGTATTGTCGAATTTGCTAATATTTTGTTCAGAATTTTTGCATCTATATTAATCAGTTTT
>NW_020180568.1:0-284 GCF_003031525.2 Neophocaena asiaeorientalis asiaeorientalis | reverse complement strand
GTAGGTGAGACCATGAAATTTCCTAACACGTGATTTTAATATGTTGTGCTAAATTTTCTAAAACAGCTCAGAGGAATCAATATTTACAGTAGATGGTGTATTTGTGAAAAATCTGGCATCACCTATTTTATATATATGTATACATGTATATATAAAACCCAAGATTATATGAACTAGGAAACAGATGTTGTATATCTCAACAGCAATACTAGAGTGCAGAGTCTGAGACTGGGATTTATAACGTGGGATTTGGAAAAGGAGCAGACATCTTGTTTTCAAAACCT
>NW_020180567.1:0-284 GCF_003031525.2 Neophocaena asiaeorientalis asiaeorientalis | reverse complement strand
TTCATTTTGAGTTGATTTTTGTGAAGGGTGTCTGGGTCTCACTGTGGCTTTAACTTTGTAGTTCTCTTATAACAAATGATGTTAAGCTCTTTTTGCATTTATTGGCCATTTGTATATTTACTTTTGTGAAATATTTATTCAAGTCTTTTGCCCATCTTATTTGGGTTGTTTGTGTTTTTTAACTGTTAATTTGTAAGGGTTCTTTATATACTCATTTTTTCCCCACATGGATATACAGTATGCCAGCACCATTTGTTGAAAAAACTTTTCTCATTGAATTGACT
>NW_020180566.1:0-284 GCF_003031525.2 Neophocaena asiaeorientalis asiaeorientalis | reverse complement strand
TTTCTAGGTACTTGATAGTCTGTGTCAGTCGAGGTCCTCCACGGAGCGGAAGCCAAGAGGAAATGATCAGTTAAGCGTGCCAGAGGCATATTGGGGAAACCCCTGTGCAGGACGGAGTGGAGGAAACAGTTGCAGGCCAGGGGGGTCTTCCGGCTGCGGTACAGGTCTGATGCCGGTGAGAGGAGGCAGGGAAGGGAGCAGGCGTGCTGGGGAGGGGGCCCTCAGACTGAGGTGCAGTCTACAAAGTCTTGGGCCATATCAATGGGTCATCTTCAAGCTCATCT
>NW_020180565.1:0-284 GCF_003031525.2 Neophocaena asiaeorientalis asiaeorientalis | reverse complement strand
AGAAAGATATTTTTTCAGGAAAAACAAACTTTAAAATAAAAAAAGAGGAGAATAAAACCTATTTCTCCCCTTTCCCCATCCTCTCTCTGTCTACCCCCCTTTCCCAGGAACAAGTCAAAAGGTGGATCGTCTTGTAAAGGAAGTAAACTTTTAGTCCAGAATGATGTCTTTTTCTCAGTGCAGTGAGCTGTAGATTCTCTAGTTTGACCCCTGGGGATGGGAAGGGGGGCACTGAGGCAACATGGAGAGGAGCTCGCGGGAGCAGGGTAATGAATTTGTTTTCT
>NW_020180564.1:0-284 GCF_003031525.2 Neophocaena asiaeorientalis asiaeorientalis | reverse complement strand
AGAATTTCAGGGCCAATGTAACCTGCTCAGACACTCCTGCCGGAAAAGAAGGGGATTTTGTCATCACAAAAGGTAAGCCCTGCTTTTGTTGAGCCTCTACTAGGCAGTGTGGCATTGGAGAGCCGTCAGGTGCTCGTCCCCATCTTGTCTTCCTCTCCTCCCCGCACAAGTGGGGACACAGCACTGCCAGAGTCCTCTTCACTTAGGAGGGGTCATGGGATGACCCTTTGCCACTGAATTCTGAGCAGAAGCAGTTTTGTCACGGCCATCTGTATCGAAGGCAC
>NW_020180563.1:0-284 GCF_003031525.2 Neophocaena asiaeorientalis asiaeorientalis | reverse complement strand
GTTACCAAAAAGACAAGAGATAACAACTGTTGGTGAGGATGTGGAGAAAAGGGAGCCCTTGTGCATTGTGGGTAGGAATGTAACTGGTGCAGCCACTATGAAAAACAGCATGAAATTTCCTCAAGAAATTAAAAGTAGAACTACCATATCATCCAGCTTTCCCATTTCTGGATATATATCCAACGGAAATGAAAGCGTTATCTTGAAGAGGTTATCTATACTCCCATGTTCATTGTAACATTATTCACAATAGCCAAGGTATGGAAACAACCTAACTGTCTATT
>NW_020180562.1:0-284 GCF_003031525.2 Neophocaena asiaeorientalis asiaeorientalis | reverse complement strand
TGTGCTGAGCACCTTAATGTCATTTAGTTTAAATAACATTAAATATGTGGCTAGTAGCTAGCCTACTGGGCATTGCATATCTATAATGTTCTTAATTTCCAGTCTCTTCCCCCAAAGAGATACTGTGTGACTCATAAGTTGATGCATATTAAAATAACCTTCACATGGAAATCATGGATTTGTCTATGTGGGTCTTAGATATATCCTTAAAATGCAGCATGCGCAGAAAGTTTCATTAACATGTATTTTAACAACTAGAGTGTTCAGACATTAAGGACACCGTG
>NW_020180561.1:0-284 GCF_003031525.2 Neophocaena asiaeorientalis asiaeorientalis | reverse complement strand
AGGGCCCAAAGTTTCCTAGGGCAGAGTTGGCTTTGCCATAGAACATTCTGATTTGCCTCTTTCATTTTCAGCCTTTATTCTCACTGCAAAGGATGGATGAGTTCCTAATTGTGGGAGTGGAACCTGAAGTGAAGCTTCCTGGGTTCAGTTCTCCATTCCATAAGAGACTGTATCTTTGGAGGAAGGTGCATTCTTTTTCCTGTCTGATTTTCCCAATCTTTGGCTAATAGTTCAAGTTGCCACTGATTGCACAGAGATGCCTGTACAGCAGAAACTCTCAGTGT
>NW_020180560.1:0-284 GCF_003031525.2 Neophocaena asiaeorientalis asiaeorientalis | reverse complement strand
CTCACACTTCTGGTTCACCTCTCCTCAAAACTCGTTTTCATTCCTCTGATCCACACCTGTTTGAAGTTCTAGTCACTTCTTCCCTTGTAGCTCTTCACTCTATGGATCACTTTAGCCCCACTGACTTCCTTTCTTTGAAAGAAGTTCTTTTGAAAACTTCTAACCAAGGAGAATCATGAAATAAGCCACCAACAGGAATTTGTCCATTTTGTGGGTGTGGCCTCAGCAGAACCTGATGGGGAGGGATTGTGGCTACTTAGTTATTAATAATAATAGCTCTTCTT
>NW_020180559.1:0-283 GCF_003031525.2 Neophocaena asiaeorientalis asiaeorientalis | reverse complement strand
TATATATAGAAAACCCTAAGGACTCCACACAAAAACTACTAAATCTAATAAATGAATTCAGCAAAGTAGTAGGATTCAAGATTAACATTCAGAAATTGGTTGCATTTTGTTGTACTAACAATGAAATGTCAGAAAGGGAATGTAAAAAAACAGTACCTTTTAAAATCACACCAAAAAAGTAAAATAAAATACCTAGGAATAAACCTGACCAAGTAGGTCAAAGACTTACACGCTAGAACTATAAAACATTAAAAATGGATCAACTGGGGCTTCCCTGGTGGCG
>NW_020180558.1:0-284 GCF_003031525.2 Neophocaena asiaeorientalis asiaeorientalis | reverse complement strand
TCAAAAGCAAGTAAAGTAGAATAATTTGTTTAGGGATATTTCCTGTGTAAACTATGAGGGAAAATAAGGAAATGAACACCATAAAAGCCAAAATAGTGGATTCCTTTAGTGGAGATGGAGGGGCATGAGGAGGTCTCTGGGGACACTGGCCATGTTCTATTTTTGGGCCTTCGGTGAGCAGTTACATAGCTGTTTTATTTTCAACAATTCATTAATCTGTAAATGTATATCTTATATAGTTTTCTGTATGTTTACTTGACAAGAAAAATGTTTATAAAAAAAAA
>NW_020180557.1:0-284 GCF_003031525.2 Neophocaena asiaeorientalis asiaeorientalis | reverse complement strand
GTGCCTTCCCTAAACTAATCACTGTGGCCATGTCTGGCTCAATTTCCCAGCCCTGAAACTAATGCTGAGTCAGTCCTGCATAAACCACATAGTGGAGAAGTAGGCGAAGGGTGATGCCTTGGAGAAGAATGAGATGCTGGTCCAAGAAGGGGAGAGTCAAAGCTGAGCAGGAGAAAGCAACAGATGTCCACTCCTTCCCTTCCTTTCAAGGGCATCTTCAGCCTCTTGTACCAATGGGCTGGCAAGCTCTTTACCCCGTGGTCTGCTTCTAATAGACTTTTTTT
>NW_020180556.1:0-283 GCF_003031525.2 Neophocaena asiaeorientalis asiaeorientalis | reverse complement strand
GGGACAAAAACTGTACCTGCCTCTTACATAGGAATATATAAAATGTTCAGCAGAGTGAGTAGCTCAACAAGCTCTCACCCAACACGACTAAGAAACTGGACAGCAGGTATGGCTCTCCAGACCCTTTGCATTAACCTCACAGCACTCCGAGACCCACGGCGGGAGTCACTGTCCTGGGAGATAAATGCAAAGCAGAGCAGTAAACTCCACCAGCAGGGATTTACGTGGCAACCAGAGTTCAGCACTGTGCCAGGGGCTGCAGAAGCCAGCACAACACCCAACA
>NW_020180555.1:0-283 GCF_003031525.2 Neophocaena asiaeorientalis asiaeorientalis | reverse complement strand
TGGAAAAACCCAAATGAACTTTTTGGCCAACCCAATATTTTCTTCCATTCTGTGGGTTGTCCTTTTACTTTATTAATAATGTCCTTTAACACACACAAGGACACTTTTTCTGGACTTAATTTTGATGAAGTCCAATTTATATAATTTTCTTTGGTTACTTGTGTTTTCGGTGTCCTATTAAGAAACCATCGCCTCATCCGAAGTCATGAAGATTTACGCATTATTTTCTTCTAGGAATTGTATATAGTTTTAGCTCTTACATTTAGGTCTTTCATCCATTTTG
>NW_020180554.1:0-283 GCF_003031525.2 Neophocaena asiaeorientalis asiaeorientalis | reverse complement strand
GCATCCTGCCAAATGACCTTGGCTGAGTTTTACTTTTATGCCGGCCTCGCTTGGTTCCTGCTCATTTTCTTAGTTCTGTTCTCTGCTTTCTGTTGATTCTATGAGGTATAATATATCCTTCCAATAAGATCTTTTTTGCATAAATTAGAATTGTACATGTTTGCATATATTTGCATAGAATTTGCACATATTAAAACCTGCCTGGTAGACTGAATAACAGCAGTTTCTGTTATTCAGGATATAGACTTATCCTATAAGAACTGATTTAAATTCCAGCTCTTGA
>NW_020180553.1:0-283 GCF_003031525.2 Neophocaena asiaeorientalis asiaeorientalis | reverse complement strand
GCTCTCTTCTTTCTTTCTTTCTTTTTTTATTACTTTTAAATGTTTTTATTTTTAATAATTATTTTTTTATTTTAATAACCCTATTTTATTTTCTTTTCTTCTTTCTTTCTTTCTTTCATTTTGTCTCCCTTTTCTTCTGAGCAATGTGGCTGACAAGGTCTTGGTGCTCTGGCCGAGTGTCAGACCTGTGCCTCTGAGGTGGGAAAGCCGAATTAGGGACACTGGTCCACCAGAGACCTCCTGGCTCCACGTAATATTAAATGGTGAAAGCTCTCCCAGAGAT
>NW_020180552.1:0-283 GCF_003031525.2 Neophocaena asiaeorientalis asiaeorientalis | reverse complement strand
GTAGCAGAAATAGCAGTAGTAGTAGTAGATTTGCCATGCAGTGAGCTAGTAGTATTGATAGCAGTAGTAGCAGCAGCAGCAGTAGTAGTAATCGTTGTAGTATTTTCCATGCACAGTACTACTAGCCATTACAGTAGTAGCAGCAGTAGTAGTAGTTATAGTAGTATTTTCAATGCACTGCACCACTAGAAGTAGGAGTAGTAGCAGCAGCAGAGTTAGTAATTATAGTAGTATTTGCAATGCACTAGACTACTAGTATTAGCAGTAGTAGTAGCAGCAGCAG
>NW_020180551.1:0-279 GCF_003031525.2 Neophocaena asiaeorientalis asiaeorientalis | reverse complement strand
GTGGCATGTGGAATCTTCCCGGACCAGGGCTCGAACCCATGAACCCTTTATTGGCAGGCAAATTCTTAACCACTGCCCCACCAGGGAAGTCCCACAATACTGTAAATCAACTATATAATTTATTTTTAAGTCTTCCTGATGAACAATGGCTATGGTGGCAGTTTAGCAAAGACCACCTATGTGGGGTTGAGGACTTTTCTCTGGTTGTGAATGGGAGTCAACATTTGTCTAAAGAATCCCAAGCAGGGCTTCCCTGGTGGCGCAGTGGTTGAGAATCTG
>NW_020180550.1:0-283 GCF_003031525.2 Neophocaena asiaeorientalis asiaeorientalis | reverse complement strand
GTCCCACTTGAAAACCCACCCTCACAATTCCCTCCACTCTACTGCTTATGATTGGCTCTATGTTCAGGTGCAGAAACAGACTGAGAAAAGTTCTACCGTCTGTGCTGAGTCCACCCCGAAACCGTACTCCTAAGCCAGGGGGATGGTCAATACATTTAATGACGGTAAGTCAGGGCCACGACCATCAGGATGGATGTGAGCCTAGGATGAAGACCCCCTGCACTGCCAGATCTTGAGCCTTTAGGAGCTGCCTCAGGGGAGGTCCAGAGGCTGTCAAGGAAGG
>NW_020180549.1:0-274 GCF_003031525.2 Neophocaena asiaeorientalis asiaeorientalis | reverse complement strand
GCGCGTCCGGAGCCTGTGCTCCGCAACGGGAGAGGCCTCAAGAGTGAGAGGCCCGCATACCGGAAAAAAAAAAAACAAGAAAGGAGCTGTGTATAGAAATATGTACACATGGAGACACTATGTATAGAAACGTGGGTGAGGAAAAACAGAGAGGGGCAAGTGCTATCAGTTGGAGTAGTTACTTCAAGTCACCTGGCCAAATGAAGAAGAGAGTTGAAAAGCTCCCCAAAGCGCAAAGTAGAGGGCTTCCCTGGTGGCGCAGTGGTTGAGAGTC
>NW_020180548.1:0-283 GCF_003031525.2 Neophocaena asiaeorientalis asiaeorientalis | reverse complement strand
CGTACACCTCACAACAGTCAAAATGATCATTAGCAAAAAAGTCTACAAACAATCAATTCTGAAGGGGTTGTAGAGAACTGTGGACCCTCTACCTGCTGGTGGGATGTAAAATGGTAACAGCCAGTAGTGAGAAGAAAATGGATGTGCGGTTAAAGGTAAAAATTGAGCTTCCATATGATCTGGTTAGCCCACTGCTGGGCCTATCACCTGAGAAGGTGAGAATCAAAAAGACACAGGGTGGAAATCCTACACTGCAGCAATATTTACCATAGCCAAGACTTGG
>NW_020180547.1:0-283 GCF_003031525.2 Neophocaena asiaeorientalis asiaeorientalis | reverse complement strand
GTTACTGGTCTATTGAGTAGTAGTTAATAGCTAGCTGTAGAATGCTTATTTAATTTTTCAATTTAAATGCCTAGATAATGCTGGGGGCAGTGCAGATATATAAACAACTTGTTCTTGGCCTTAAGAGGTGTGATTATTGCTTAGGATGAGCAATTATTCAAGATATCCTCAGGGGATGTGAGATGTGACAGATGACACACTGACACTATTTAGAAGGAGCCTGCCAGATGGTCAGAACCTGCAGTTGTGGAATGAGGACAGTATGAAGGGACCTGGGGCAAAA
>NW_020180546.1:0-280 GCF_003031525.2 Neophocaena asiaeorientalis asiaeorientalis | reverse complement strand
TCCACATGTAGATGTATTTCTGATGTTTTTGTGGGGAGGAACGTGATTTCCATGTCTTTAATAATGTGAGCTGATGATATTTGAAAAAGTCAGTGTGACAGATGCAGTGGCCGAAGATGTGGAGAAATTGAGGCTCCGAGTAACAAACATTCACATGAGAAAATTGGTGGTAGCCATCATGAGGACGCCTAAGCCACAGAAGCAGAAGCCCATATTCACCTCGCTGCTGAAGACCAGCTCCCATACTGTCCTTTTTTTTTTTTTTTTTTTTTTTTTTTTT
>NW_020180545.1:0-283 GCF_003031525.2 Neophocaena asiaeorientalis asiaeorientalis | reverse complement strand
GTTCCCTTTAGAAGAAAACTAGTAAATGATTTAAAGCTGGAGTATTCCCTTGCAATTCAGACTATGGGCTATTACTTCACCTGCAGCCTCATTTTCTACTTACTGGACACGTATTGATTTCCAAAGCAAAATACTACTCTTTCAAAGGTCCCTGTCAGTAAAAAGCACTAAACTAACCACCTCTTTTATACACCTCTAAGGACTCTCTTTTTCTATCCTCTACAAATCAAGACTCTTAAAAATTGAGTGTCTGCTACCAGGGTGTTTCTGTAGAGCCAAGCCC
>NW_020180544.1:0-283 GCF_003031525.2 Neophocaena asiaeorientalis asiaeorientalis | reverse complement strand
GTAGCTCCCATAGTTGTAGGCAGGTGGTGGCGGAGGTGGAGATGGTGTAGCTGTGTAGCCCTGGCCGTAAGCTCCCTTGTAGGGAGGTGGCTGGCTGTAACTCGGCTGTGGAGGGCTGTGGCTGCTGACAGTAGGGGTGCTGGTAATTGGCGCTTGAGCCAGGGATGTTGCTGTTCTTAGCGTAGCTGCCAGCCCCTGGAAGGTTCTGAGCAGGGCTGTAGCTGGGTGGCGGCAGTGGCTGTGGTGGCGGTGGCTGCTGTGGTGGCGGCTGTTGCTGGGGAGC
>NW_020180543.1:0-283 GCF_003031525.2 Neophocaena asiaeorientalis asiaeorientalis | reverse complement strand
TTTATTATGAAGTTATTCACTTAATTTTATCTAATAAATTTAGCTTTACATTTTTACATTTTAGACAACACTCTTGACACTCATTCCTAATTTTGTCGTTGTCCTTTTTATCTTTCTCAAGAAAAATTCCTGAATTTCTCTCAAATAAAAAATGTATACTAGTCAGTGTTCTCCAGAGAAATAGAACCAATATATGTCACTTCTCTCTATATTAATCTAAAGGTGGAAGACGGAAAAAAACCTTCACAGACACACCCAGAAATAGTATTTAATTAGCTATGTG
>NW_020180542.1:0-283 GCF_003031525.2 Neophocaena asiaeorientalis asiaeorientalis | reverse complement strand
TTAGGGAGCTCTTGGCTCAAGTCTCTGCTAATGATGTTACAAAGTCACTGTTAATTACCTCTCCTGCTGTGCCTCTCCTACACTGGCTAGAATGACGTTATTCAAGCAAGGTTCAGACACTATTTTGTGGACCCCAAAACTTACCTAGCTCTTTCAGAAATAGAGTTTCACTTCCCTAATTAGGGACACTACAATGCCCATTCTCAGAAGGAAGCAGTTAACTGATGACTGACCTTCAGCCTGGTACACCTCAAGACGGAGGAGGGAAATACCCCAAGGGGGG
>NW_020180541.1:0-283 GCF_003031525.2 Neophocaena asiaeorientalis asiaeorientalis | reverse complement strand
GCATCAAAGGACCTACCAGATCACATGGTAGCTCAATTTTTGCCTTTAAACGCACCACCATTCTTTTCTCACTACTGGCTGTTACTAGTTTATCTCCCTGCAGCAGCCAGAGGGGACACAGGTGTCTAAAACCCTTTCAGCATTCATTCACTGTAGACTATTCTCCCGATCACCATTCAGACGGCTGTGAGGTGGACGTCTCTGTAGATTGGATTTGCAAGGCTTTATTAATTGCTCCTGTTGAGCATTTTTACATTCCCTTTTCCTTTTTAAGGAAAAAAAA
>NW_020180540.1:0-283 GCF_003031525.2 Neophocaena asiaeorientalis asiaeorientalis | reverse complement strand
TCACAGGCTTCTGGGAGTGTAAGAGAGAAGGTGATGAGGTGCCCCTGCAGTGCCTGACACAGGGCTGAGATGTTAGCCTTTGTTACTGTTTACATCTTTAGTCCCTAGGTCTGGTATCTGGTAGGATAATAAGTGCTAAATCAAATTGACCCCAGTAAAAAAACTCTATTGGGCTCATGAAACAATTTCTGTTTTGATGACAGGAAAAGAGACTATGGAGAGGTCCATTAAATGTGAATTTTTATGAATTAGAGGAGGTGGAAAAGTCTTTGTTCTCCTAGCT
>NW_020180539.1:0-283 GCF_003031525.2 Neophocaena asiaeorientalis asiaeorientalis | reverse complement strand
GGAGGGGAGAAGGGGAAATAACTGTTAATGGGTACTGGGTTTCTTTAGAGGAGGATGAAAATGTTCTACAATTAGGTAGTAGTGATGGTAGTACAAGTTTGTGTATATACTAAAAAAAAAGCCTAATAAATTGTACAGTTTTAAAAAATCCTATAATTCCCTTTAGGGGCACATTTTCTAGTTACCTCTTGTGATGAGTGAAGCATATCTTTTAACTTCTGAAGCCTTCCTGAATGTACATCCTTCTGGACACCTGTACAAAATGGACCTTCTTCGTGTTTCT
>NW_020180538.1:0-279 GCF_003031525.2 Neophocaena asiaeorientalis asiaeorientalis | reverse complement strand
GGAGATTAATCCTTTGTCAGTTGCTTTATTGGCAAATATTTCCTCTCATTCTGAGGGTGGTCTTTTCATTTCTTTAATGGTTTCCTTTGCTGTGCAAAAGCTTTTATATTTCATAAGGTCCCATTTGTTTATATGTTTTTATTTCCATTTCTCTAGAAGGTGGGTCAAAAAAATTTTGCAGTGATTTTTATCATAGAGTGTTCTGCCTATGGTTTTCTCGAAGAGTGTTTTAGTGTCAGGCTTACATTTAGGTCTTTAATCCATTTTGAATTTATTTTT
>NW_020180537.1:0-282 GCF_003031525.2 Neophocaena asiaeorientalis asiaeorientalis | reverse complement strand
GAAATGAAAAAGGAGACATTACAACTGATGCAACAAAAATATAACAGCTCATGAGAGGTGACCATCAACACATATATAGCATCAAGTTTGATACCCTAGAAGAAAAGAATTCCTAGCAACATAAAAACTACCAAAACTGAATCATGAGGAAATAGACAAGCCGAACAGACCAATGATGAGTGAAAAGAGTGTATCAGTAATAAAAAATTTCCAAAAAAAAAAGGCTAGGACCAGATGATTTCATTGGGAAATTCAACCAAACATTTAAATCGAATTAAAACA
>NW_020180536.1:0-283 GCF_003031525.2 Neophocaena asiaeorientalis asiaeorientalis | reverse complement strand
CTTCAGCTACACAAGTTCTGAACAGTCCCATACAGTCTCTATGTGAAAATAAGAAATGTCCTCAATTCTGAGAGCCCTTTTCTTCTAACTAAAGATAATAAGAGGTTGTACTTATTAAGCACCTATTACATGCCATCTGTGTCATAGACATTCCCTCATTTCATCATTACGAGCCCTGCAGGATAGGTTTTATTATTCCTATTTTACCCACTTCTGCCGTGACACATCCTCTTGTTGGGGATAAGACTGCAGGCAGCCTGAAACAGGACATGAAAAATATTAT
>NW_020180535.1:0-282 GCF_003031525.2 Neophocaena asiaeorientalis asiaeorientalis | reverse complement strand
GGCCATATTTACTTGGTTAGGCCATGGACCCAGACCTAAGTACTAACAGAGGGAGGTGAACTAGTTAAGTGGAGGTGATGGTTATATCTAACCTACAATATAATTTACAAAATGTTATAAGAGACTTATAAACAAATTTCTGAGTGTACACATCCACAGAAGCAATTATTTCTGCCCTAGAAAGCCTTAGAGACACAATATCTGAACTGGGAAGGAAGTTCTAACACAGTGAAATTATTTCATAATCACAGAAAGTTCTACACTTTGGGTTAAAATGATAGC
>NW_020180534.1:0-282 GCF_003031525.2 Neophocaena asiaeorientalis asiaeorientalis | reverse complement strand
TGAGATGATATCTCATTGTGGATTTGATTTGCATTTCTCTATTGACTAGCGATGTTGAGCATCTTTTCATGTGCCTGTTAGCCGCCTGTATGTCTTTGGGAAAATGTCTATTCATTTTCCAAAAGTGGGGAAAATACCCACTTTTTAATTAGGTTGCTTGTTTGAGTTTTATGAGCTCTGTATATATTTTGGATATTATCCTTTTTCAGTCATATCATTTGCAAATATTTTCTTCCATAGATTGTCTTTTTGTTTTGTTGATGGTTTCTTTTGCTGTGCAAA
>NW_020180533.1:0-283 GCF_003031525.2 Neophocaena asiaeorientalis asiaeorientalis | reverse complement strand
AAGGCTCTACTTTTGGATAGTGGGGAAACCTGTATGATTTATTTACCTCCTAATTTGCAATCTACCTTTACTCATGTCTTCCTCTAAGATCTTCCTGAACCAACACAGGGCAACCAGTTAGTGGAACTACACGCTTAAAAAATGCTCCAATGGAAAATAAATAACCCCAAACATCAACACTAACATCTACAATATTTAAAAATATATTGATATACATACCTAGATATGTCCACACAGAAAAACCCACAACCTACAGCCATTCAATTCAATAGACATTCCATTT
>NW_020180532.1:0-282 GCF_003031525.2 Neophocaena asiaeorientalis asiaeorientalis | reverse complement strand
CAAGAAGTAAGAAGTTATAGGAAAGGGAAAATCCCCTACTAAAGGAAAATATATAGTGAAGGCTATGGATAAACCACTTAAATAAGATAGTACAGAGATTAAAAGACAAAAATTGTAAAATCAAGTACAGTTGTATAACTACAATAAACAGATAAGGGATAAACATGACGGTATAAAACATAAAATAAAAAACACAAAAATTGGGGGAAATTGGTTCAAGATAGCAGAGTAGAGGGATGTATGCTCACTCCCTCTTGCAAGAGCACCAGAATCACAACTAAC
>NW_020180531.1:0-280 GCF_003031525.2 Neophocaena asiaeorientalis asiaeorientalis | reverse complement strand
GGCGGACTCCCAACCACTGCGCCACCAGGGAAGCCCCCTGGGGCTCTTTTATAAGGCCACTAATCCCATTCATGGGGCCTTTACCCTCATGACCTAGTCACTGCCCAAAGGCCCCAACTTCACATACCATCACATTGGGGATTAGGTTTCAACATGAATTTGGGGGGAAGACAAACATTCAGTCTATTGCACTAAGTGCCCTACAATAGTGGAAGGTTTAAATAAATGATGCTGTATCCATAAGATGGAATGTGTGTAGCATGCTCTCTCTCTCTCTCTC
>NW_020180530.1:0-282 GCF_003031525.2 Neophocaena asiaeorientalis asiaeorientalis | reverse complement strand
TGTGTGTGTGTGTGTGTGTGAGTGTTTGTGCTGGTATAGGAATTGCATTGACAGAGAGTGAGCTGTATCTGTGTGTGTCTGTTTGTGTGCTGGTATAGGGTTTTCTTGGAGTCACTATGAGCTGTAGTTTTGGGTGTGGTCTTGTTATACACTGTGGAGTGAGTCACACTGAGCCAAGGGCTTCTGTGTTTGTGTGTGGTCAGATAATGTACAATGAATCCCAGTGGGCCATGTGTGCATATGCATATGTGTGTGCTGCTCTAGGCTGAACATTGAGTTACA
>NW_020180529.1:0-282 GCF_003031525.2 Neophocaena asiaeorientalis asiaeorientalis | reverse complement strand
GACAGGTATGTCTTGCAATTCCTCACTCTCTCTGAGTAAACCCCCAGGACTGGAATAAATAGGGATGTCTTGCATCCCCCATGCTGACCAGACCAGATTAACTTCACAGTCCCTGAATCCTTTATTCTCTACTTTTGAAACTAGAACAGAGCCCTGAAGCCGATTTGTGAGGTAAATGCCACTCACCTTCCAAAGTGACCCTCCAGATTAAGAAGTCTGGAGTAGATGCCTAGCTCGTTCAGCAAGGCCCCAAGCAACACAGAGGAACTCACCTTTTGGAAG
>NW_020180528.1:0-281 GCF_003031525.2 Neophocaena asiaeorientalis asiaeorientalis | reverse complement strand
TATTTTATTTATTTTTGGCTGTGTTGGGTCTTTTTTGCTGCGCACAGGCTTTCCCTAGTTGTGGTGAATGGGGGTTACTCTTCGTTGTGGTATGCGAGCTTCTCATTGCAGTGTCCTCTCTTGTTGTGGAGCATGGGCTCTAAGAGCACAGACTTCAGTAGGTGTGGCTTGTGGGCTGTAGAGCGTAGGCTCAGTAGTTGTGGTGCCTAGGTTTAGTTGCTCTGTACCATGTGGGATCTTCTAGGACCAGGGCTTGAACCCATGTCCCCTGCATTGGCAGG
>NW_020180527.1:0-282 GCF_003031525.2 Neophocaena asiaeorientalis asiaeorientalis | reverse complement strand
TTTTTATAGGTGAATAGTATTTCATTGCATATATATAGATATATATGTGTGTGCACATATATACATGTACAGTCATATCTATCTATATATAATATATCATGTTTTCTTTATGTAATGTGCAACCTAAGTTGCTCCCTCCCATATCTTGGCTATTCTAAATAATGCTGCAATGAACATGGAAATGTAGGTCTCTTTGAGACAGTGTTTTCGTTTCCTTTGGACACATACCCAGAAGTGGAAGTGCTGGATCATGTGGTAGTTCTATTTTTAATTTTTTGAGGA
>NW_020180526.1:0-282 GCF_003031525.2 Neophocaena asiaeorientalis asiaeorientalis | reverse complement strand
CTTTTGTGTCCCTCAGTTCATCCCTTACTGCCTTCCTCTGTATTTAGTTGATTTTTTGTAGTGATATGTTTTGATGTTCTTTTCGTTTCCTTTTGGGAATATTCTGTAGATAATTTCTTTGTGATTACCGTGGAGATTACATATAACATTCCAAATTATAACACTTCATTTGAAACTAATAACAACATAACTTCATTCACATACAAAACCCTACTGTTTTCCGGTTCCCTTGCACCTTCCTATATTATGTTATTGATTTCACAAACTATATCTTTACATATT
>NW_020180525.1:0-282 GCF_003031525.2 Neophocaena asiaeorientalis asiaeorientalis | reverse complement strand
CGCTGGTCCTTGTGCCATGAGAAAAATCTCTAAGCCAGGGGTAGACTCTGCATTTGGAACAACCGTGGATACACCCCAAAGGCCATGCTGATTGGAACACTGGGGGCTAAAGCGATGCTGAGGTCAAGGCTATGGGGATCACCTCGCCATTCGCCAAGGATCCAGAGGATGCAATGCAAACAGAAGGGGAATCCCCTAGGAAAACCGGCTAACGTGACCAAAACGGGTGGAAGCATTTTCTACCTGTGGAGGCCTGGGACAGTCTTGATGGCTTCTACCAGA
>NW_020180524.1:0-282 GCF_003031525.2 Neophocaena asiaeorientalis asiaeorientalis | reverse complement strand
GTTCTTAATGGCATCTAGAATGGTGAATCCTTTCCAGAAGGACTTACTTTGCCCAGATGCATCAGAGGATTCACTATAGCCTCACAAAATGTATTTCTTAAAGAACAAGACTTGAAAGTAGAAATGACTCTTTGATCTATGGCTACAGAACGGATGTTGTGTTGGCAACCATGAAAATCTCGTTGCATATCTCCAGCAGAGCTCTTGGGTGACCAGGAGCACCGTCGATGAGTAGTAACATTTTGAAAGGAATCTTTTTTTCTGAGCAGTAAGTCTCAACAG
>NW_020180523.1:0-282 GCF_003031525.2 Neophocaena asiaeorientalis asiaeorientalis | reverse complement strand
TGGAAGCACGGAGTCTTAGCCACTGGACCACCAGGGAAGTCATGTAGTCTTCTATTCTTTAAACTCTCTCTTCTGTTTCTATGGCAGTGGGCTTTCTTGTTTGTTTTCCTACCTCTCTAGCTGTTCCTTCTCAGGTTCTTTTAGGAGATCCTCTTTTCTGCTAATCTCTTTAAAAAATGTTGACATTCCCTAGGTCTCCATTCTTGTTTTTTTTAAATTTTTAATTAATTAATTTTTTTGGGCTGTGTTGGGTCTTCCTTTCTGTGCGAGGACTTTCTCTAG
>NW_020180522.1:0-282 GCF_003031525.2 Neophocaena asiaeorientalis asiaeorientalis | reverse complement strand
GCCTCTGGGCTGGTCTCTGGACCTGCTGTGGGCCCTGTGGGCACCACTCAGACTCTGATATGGCCCAATTTCTGCATGTGCTTGCCCCCAAAGTCCACAGCTGCCAGAGCTAGGCCGTTTTCATTTGCAGGAACGCTCATTATCTACTCAGATATTTCATAGATGCAGAGTCTACCTAGCTGATCACGGGGATTCAATCTGTAACCTGTACAGCTGATGGAAAGATTTTTGATATTCTTCTTTAGTCACCCCATCCCTGGGGTTCAGCTTTGGTTTTATCCC
>NW_020180521.1:0-282 GCF_003031525.2 Neophocaena asiaeorientalis asiaeorientalis | reverse complement strand
TTCATAGCAGCATTATTTACAATTGCCAAGATATGGGTGCAGCCATCTAAGTACCCATCAACAGATGAATGGATAAACAAGATGTGGCATATATATCCAACCGAATAGTGTTCAGCCATAAAAGGAAGGAAATTTTTCCATTTGCAACAACATGGATGGCCTTGGAGGTTTTTATGCTAAGTGAAATAAGACAGAGAAAGATAAATACTCTATGACATCACTCTTATGTGGAATATAAAATAATACAACAAACTAGTGAATGTAACAAAAAAGAAGCAGACT
>NW_020180520.1:0-281 GCF_003031525.2 Neophocaena asiaeorientalis asiaeorientalis | reverse complement strand
GATAAGTGAGCTGGAAGATAAAATGGTGAAAATAACTGCCACAAACCAGAATAAAGAAAAATGAATGAAATGAAGACAGTCTATGAGACCTCTGGGACAACATTAAATGCACCAACATTCGCTTATAGGGGTCCCAGAAAGAGAAGAGAAAGAAAAGGGACCTGAGAAAATATCTCAAGAGATAATAGCTGAAAACTTCCCTAACATGGTAAAAGAAACAGTCACCCAAGTCCAGAAAGCAGAGTCCCAGGCAGGATAAACCCAAGGAGAAACATGTTGAG
>NW_020180519.1:0-282 GCF_003031525.2 Neophocaena asiaeorientalis asiaeorientalis | reverse complement strand
GACAAGAAATTCAGGCAAGGCTTTATTGGGGCCCCTGCTGCTGTGGGGGGCAGTGAGAACAAGCAACAGGTTCCCTTGCTCACTCCCTTGGGGGGGAGGGGAAGCTTGTTCCTTATATGGGGTGAGAGTAGGGGTGTGTCCAGGCCGGAGGCGTGGCTTAGGTGGTTTGCCCATCCCTTAGGTGGTGTTGTGTGCAGGGAGCATGCTTAGGACCCCTGCCTTTGCTCCCAACACCCCAGTGTTTGCTCTAGGCTCTTCAAAAGTGGCAGTTGGGTTTTTTGG
>NW_020180518.1:0-282 GCF_003031525.2 Neophocaena asiaeorientalis asiaeorientalis | reverse complement strand
TAACCCTAACTTAATTCTCTTTGGGAGAAAGGCGATAACAACCGAAAGTATTAATATGTCAATCTATTAAGGCTGTTATTTTTTAAAAGCCTATGCCAAAATATATTTAATACTGCACCCTTCTTATACCAGCGAGATGAATTCAAATTCACTGTGTACCCTTGCAAATGTGAGATATTATCACAGTGCTTTTGCTCTCAAGCTATCTGCTGAAGGCATCTGAGCTTCAATCAACAAAAGCAACCTACGTTACCATTCATTTGTGTACACCATGCAACGATG
>NW_020180517.1:0-282 GCF_003031525.2 Neophocaena asiaeorientalis asiaeorientalis | reverse complement strand
TCATCATTGGGTCTTTCCCCATTTTCAAAGAAGCTCTCCAGAGACGTTTGTTTTTTATGCATTTTGGCTAGGGTTAGCTTGTGGGCTTACCAAAACTCCGACTGAGACAAGTGTGCAGTGCGGGAAGGAGGCACAATGGAAGTGGTAAATAAAATAATGGGTAGGCCACGCGTGGACTAAATAAGTGTTGGATTCTGACTCAAAGCCTGCCACTAGATGCAGCTGTACAATTGAAGTACAGCAACTCACTTGCCACTATAAAGCCTGCCACCAGATGCAGCT
>NW_020180516.1:0-282 GCF_003031525.2 Neophocaena asiaeorientalis asiaeorientalis | reverse complement strand
GGAGGGGAGAAGGGGAAATAACTGTTAATGGGTACTGGGTTACTTTAGAGGAGGATGAAAATGTTCTACAATTAGGTAGTTGTGATGGTAGTACAAGTTTGTGAATATACTAAAATAAATCCCACTAAATTGTACAGTTTTAAAAAATTCTATAATTCCCTTTAGGGGCACATTTTCTAGTTACCTATTGTGATGAGTGAAGCATATCTTTTAACTTTTGAAGCCTTCCTGAATGTACATGCTTCTGGACACCTGTACAAAATGGACCTTCTTCGTGTTTCT
>NW_020180515.1:0-282 GCF_003031525.2 Neophocaena asiaeorientalis asiaeorientalis | reverse complement strand
AGCTTTCGCTGTTTGATATTATGTGGAGCCGGGAGGTCTCTAGTGGACCAATATCCTGAACTCGGCTCTCCTACTTCAGAGGCACAGACCTGCCACCCAGCTGGAGCACTAAGACCTATCAGCCACATGGCTCAGAAGTGAAGGGAAAAAGAAAGATTAAAATAAAGTTATTAAAATTTTAAATTAAAAAATTATTATAAATAAAAAATTAAAAAGTAATAAATAAGAAAAAAGAAAGAATGAAAGAAGAGAGCAAACAAACCAAAAAACAAATCCACCAAT
>NW_020180514.1:0-282 GCF_003031525.2 Neophocaena asiaeorientalis asiaeorientalis | reverse complement strand
CTAGTAGTAGTACTAGTAGCAGCAGCAGAAATAAAAGTAGCAGCAACAGTAGTTGTAGCAGCAGTACGAGTGGTAGCAGCAGTAGGGGGAATAGCATTAGCACTTGCCATGCACTGAGCTATTAATAGTAATAGTAGCAGAGGTAGTAGTAGCAGCAGCAGTAGTAGTAGTAGCAGCATTAGTAGTAGTAGCAGCAGTAGTGGAAATTGTAGTTGTATTTGGCATGAACTGGGATAGTAGTAGTACTAGAAGCAGCAGCAATAGTACTAGGAGCAGTAGTAG
>NW_020180513.1:0-282 GCF_003031525.2 Neophocaena asiaeorientalis asiaeorientalis | reverse complement strand
CCGAAAAGAAAGAGAGAGCATGAGAGAAGAATTGTCAAGGATTAATGGTTATCTCCATCTCAATTTCTCTACCTTTCTTTCAAGTGATCCCTAAAAGAAAAATATTTCTTGAGTATGAGATCCCGTGGAATTTCAACTAGTGTAAGCTCTACATATGACAAGAAGCCACTTTGGAAGTGCTTCCTATAATAAAATTCCCAGTAAATTAAATGGCATTTAAAGTCAGTATTATGTTCTATCCGCCTTGTAAACTCGTATTTATGTACTCACCACTCAAATAAT
>NW_020180512.1:0-282 GCF_003031525.2 Neophocaena asiaeorientalis asiaeorientalis | reverse complement strand
CTTCAGCTACACAAGTTCTGAACAGTCCCATACAGTCTCTAGTAAAAATAAGAAACGTCCTCAATTCTGAGAGCCCCTTTCTTCTAACTAAAGATAATAAGAGGTTGTATTTATTAAGTACCTATTACATGCCATCCGTGTCATAGACATTACCTCATTTCATCATTATGAGCCCTGTAGGGTAAGTTTTATTATTCCTATTTTACCCACTTCTGCTGTGACACATCCTCTTATTGGGGACAAGACTGCAGGCAGCCTGAAACAGGACATGAAAAATATTAT
>NW_020180511.1:0-282 GCF_003031525.2 Neophocaena asiaeorientalis asiaeorientalis | reverse complement strand
TGAACATAACTGGCGTTAATATTTCCTGGGTGCACTTAGAAAATCCAGACCCAAAGTACAAACTTAACCATTTGGAAAAGATGGATCAATACAGGAATCAAAGTAAGCTTTTTTTTCTCACCTGTTGTTTCATTATCAGGAACTCTGGCACTAACTGACCTCCTCTGCCTCCTTATGCAGGGACAATCTGAAAGTCAAGCAGATAAATCTGAGGAAAGAGAAAGCAGCCATGAGAACCCACCCTTTCAAAGTATTGTTAGATACATCAGGCATCAATCCCCA
>NW_020180510.1:0-280 GCF_003031525.2 Neophocaena asiaeorientalis asiaeorientalis | reverse complement strand
TGCTATATCAAAACCTCATAGTAACCACAAAGCAAAAATCTGCAATAGATACACATGCAAAAAAGAAAAAGGAATCCAAACACAACATTAATGTTAGTCATAAAATTGCAAGAGAACAAAAGAGGAGAGGAAGAAAAGAGATCTACAGAAACAAATCTTAAACATTTAACAAAGTGGCAGTAAGAACAGAGAAATGCAATTCACTACTATAGGATATCACCTCACATCAGTCAGAATGCCCTTCATCAAAAAATCTACAAACAATAAATGCTGGAGAGAG
>NW_020180509.1:0-282 GCF_003031525.2 Neophocaena asiaeorientalis asiaeorientalis | reverse complement strand
AGTGTGTAAGCTTTTGTGTGTACATAGCTATCTAAAGGAAATCAATGATAGTTGACTGGGGGAGCATTAGGGTTGCTCTGTGATGACAGTGCAATTTGCCTTCATAGTGTGGCCACACCTCCATCACTGATATTCTCAACAATGGGGTAAATAATTCAATATGGATAAGGCTTTGATTTTCCTCTTATTCTCTCTTAGTCCTTATGTTCTTGGTACAATATTGATGTACCACAGACAAGGAAGCATGTGAATGTGCTCTGTTTGGTTAAGTTATATAGCCTT
>NW_020180508.1:0-282 GCF_003031525.2 Neophocaena asiaeorientalis asiaeorientalis | reverse complement strand
TAATCCCATTCATGAGGGCTTCACCCTCATGACCTAATCATGTCCCAAAGGCATTACTTCCTAATACCATCATATTGGGGGTTAGGATTTCAACATATGGATGGGGGGGACACAAGCATTCAGTCTATATCAGAGGCCTATGGGAATGAGGTTAGTTCTCAGCATCCCTCTGTCTTGTGGCTTTTTGGATAGCACTGGAAGACCCCTGTCTTTTTTTTCTTTAATCAAATGCACTTGTATGATTTTCTCCTCTGTTACTATAGGTAATTTTATCAATAGATT
>NW_020180507.1:0-282 GCF_003031525.2 Neophocaena asiaeorientalis asiaeorientalis | reverse complement strand
GAAAAAGTATATTATAATCACATCTGTGGGAGTATGTAGATTGCTGCATTTTTGGAAATATTTATTAAAATTTAAAATGAACATACACTTCGACTAAGCAGCCTTATATTTAGAAGTGTACAGAAATAAAATGAATTTGTATGTAAGTAGGTGAAAGGGTGTTTATTTTAGTCTTGCTTAGTAGAAGGGAAAAGCAATTTAAGTATTTCTCAATACATAGTCCATAATATGAATGCACTGTTCTTAGGTGTATTAAAAATGTGTTATCATAAGATCAATATT
>NW_020180506.1:0-281 GCF_003031525.2 Neophocaena asiaeorientalis asiaeorientalis | reverse complement strand
GGTTCCTCGCTGCTGCCAATCAGGGCCCCCAGGGATGTGACCTAAGATGGGCGCAGTAGTGACTCCAAACCCAGGATTCTTCTCAGTGCTGGGTCCCGTGTTCACCATGGGGTGGCTCTGGTAAGGAGGGCACCAGGAGTTCAGGCCCACGCTGCCTCCATTGCTGTGTGGTGCTCGGGGTCCCCCTCTTTCTTGCTGCAACACTGAGAGCTGCAAACATGCAGCTGAGATCTAGGGCAGCTGCTCTGCTCCCAAAACCCAGCTGTGTGCTGGCATGGGTG
>NW_020180505.1:0-281 GCF_003031525.2 Neophocaena asiaeorientalis asiaeorientalis | reverse complement strand
TGCTTGACCCAAGGCAACTCCAGCCAACCCCACTGAACTATTCTTACCAGCTGCTGCCACGGCCTGCTCTCTCTCAGCAGGATCAGGCACCGCTGCCAGGTGGGAGAAGCCAGCCAAGAGAAGAGCCAGGTGGCTTTACCCCTCCAGCCTAACCGATCACTCAGTCCCACCAGAAACCGCCAGCCCAACTGCAGACAGCCCAACAAAAGGGCCAGAGCCGGGAGCAGCAAAGCACCCAGCAGCCTAAGAAAACGGGTGAACAGCCCTGCCCCATAGCAAAA
>NW_020180504.1:0-281 GCF_003031525.2 Neophocaena asiaeorientalis asiaeorientalis | reverse complement strand
TAGGGCCTCAATAAATACATGTTGAATAAATGAATGGATGAATTAGTAGATGCTTCCACTAGAACGCACTGCTGCATCCATGTCGGGAGACATATGGTGTCAGCGTGGCTTACTGCCGTAATATCAAGCAGAAAAAGTCAGGCTTTGCCTCCCTAGATGAGCCTAAGGCCAGGGCTGGAGCTGTGTCGGTTAATGAGCCCACCGTTCCTGAGGCTCTATATTTGTAGCCTGTGCTACCAACATGAGGAGAAATTCCGATCTTCATCAACTTTTCTTTTTTT
>NW_020180503.1:0-281 GCF_003031525.2 Neophocaena asiaeorientalis asiaeorientalis | reverse complement strand
GTATAAAAGTGATTATGATTGTATCTACCTCATAGGGTTCTAACAAGCATATTAGCATCTAGAAAGTTTTAAATAGTACATCAAAATCATAAATAATTAGTTCTATTGAGTCATCGTGATTTTTGTGTTTATATTAATTTATGAGTAGGTTTCTCATTCTACTCGCTCTCCAGTGTAAAGTAGATTAGGAGTGACAGGCATTCTTGATTAATTTCTGATGCCAGTGAGACTGCTTCTGAATTTTTTGTTAAATATGTTTCCTGATATATTTGTTACTGATA
>NW_020180502.1:0-281 GCF_003031525.2 Neophocaena asiaeorientalis asiaeorientalis | reverse complement strand
GCGGGGTGTGGATGTATCTAGCTGTGTTAAATTGTCCCTTTTTGTTCTAGAGGCTGAACTGTCCCCTCCAAATTCACGTGTAGAAGTCCTAGCGCCCAGGACCTCAGAATGTGACAGTATTTGGAGATGAGGTCTTCAAAGAGCGGATGAAGGTAATGAGGTCATTAGGGTGGGTCCTGATCCCAAAAGACAGGTTTCCTTATAAGAAAAGGAGATCAGGACACAGACGCGCAGAGGGGGACGACCCTGTGAGGACACAGGGAGGAGAGGCCGGCTACAAG
>NW_020180501.1:0-281 GCF_003031525.2 Neophocaena asiaeorientalis asiaeorientalis | reverse complement strand
GAAATGGACACTGCCAATTACAGGCCAATAACACTGATGAACATAGGTTTTAAAATTCTGAATAAATACTAGCAAATCAAATAAATGGGATGCATCATATTAAGAGAACAAAGGAAAAATATAATATCAATAGGCACAGTAAAAGCATTTAATAAGTTAGGTATAAAATGAACGTAACTCAACATAATAAAGGCTAAATATCAGGGCTTCCCTGGTGGCGCAGCGGTTAAGGATCTGCCAGCCAATGCAGGAGACATGGGTTCAAGCCCTGGTCCGGGAAG
>NW_020180500.1:0-281 GCF_003031525.2 Neophocaena asiaeorientalis asiaeorientalis | reverse complement strand
GTAGATTGCCTTGGGTAGTACAGTCATTTTCACAATGTTGATTCTTCCATTACAAGAACAAGGTATATCCCTCCATCTATTTGTGTCACCTTTGACTTTTTTTTTTTTTTCATCAAAGTCTTAAATTTTTCTGACTGCAGGTCTTTTACCTTCTTAGGTATATTTATTCCTAGGTATTTTATTCATTTTATTGCAATGGTGAATGGGATTGTTTCCTTAATTTTTTGTCTGATCTTTCTAATTGTTAGTGTATAAGAATGCAAGAGATTTCTGTGCATTAA
>NW_020180499.1:0-281 GCF_003031525.2 Neophocaena asiaeorientalis asiaeorientalis | reverse complement strand
TACTCCAATAAAGATGTTTAAAAAATAAAATAAAACAAAATAAAATTTGGTCTAAAAAAAATTAAAATCCTTGGAATGAGATAAAAGAAAAAATTATAACTAGCCCCAAACCCTCTAACACCAGACAAGCCTACAGATGATAACTATTCCAGCATCAGGAATATGAACAATTAATATACAATATAAAGAAAATAGTATATGTCAATTTGGATTTATCATCTTTTTGCATTTAGTTGACTAACAAGGTCTACTAGGGAAAAGCTTACCTGTTTTCCTTTGAG
>NW_020180498.1:0-281 GCF_003031525.2 Neophocaena asiaeorientalis asiaeorientalis | reverse complement strand
CCTCCAATCCCACCTTCTCCTTTAAGTCACCCCAAACTGTAGATCCAGGCTCCAGCCTTCCCATCTCCTCCAGTCCCTCCCCTGCTGTTGCCACTCTAGCCCAAGCCTGTGTGTCACCTCTCTCTCTGCAGCGTTGGCTTCCCTTCCCCAGCCACCTCCCCAGACTGCTCTTTCCCTCGACTCACTCCTACGCACAGGCAAGGAGAGGGAGCACACTCACCGTAGCTCTTTATACCCGGGAACACCTCCCATTTCTCCTGCCTTGGCCTCCTTCCATTCCC
>NW_020180497.1:0-281 GCF_003031525.2 Neophocaena asiaeorientalis asiaeorientalis | reverse complement strand
CTCTCACCAGACACTGAACCTACTGGTGCCTTGATTTTGGATTTCACAGACTCCAGAACCGTGAAGAATAAATTTTTGTAATTTGTAATCCACCCGGTCCATGGTGTTCTACTACAGCAGCCTGAACAAGCTAAGACACTACCCTATTCTTTGAGATTCAAGTGGCATATTATCTTAAAAATATGACAATATAGAAATCCTTTTTACCTTCATTTTTGTATGTCCCATATTTCTTCGATGGATAAAAACATTTTTGTTGTTGCTGTCTCTCAGACATAGTG
>NW_020180496.1:0-281 GCF_003031525.2 Neophocaena asiaeorientalis asiaeorientalis | reverse complement strand
CACTTGAAAAGAATGTGTATTCTGCTGCTTTCAGATGGAATATCTGGATTCCTTTTTCTTTTTTTGTGTGTATAGCTATATATATTAATTAAGTCAATCTCAGTCTGATCTAATGTGTCATTTAAGGTCAGTGTTTTCCTATTAACTTTCTATCCGTATGATCTGTCTATTGATGTAAGTGAAGTGTTAAAAGTCTCCTACTGTTATTTTGTTACTGTTGATGTCTCCCTTTATGTCTGCTAATATTTGCCTTATATATTGAGGTGCTCCTGTGTTGGGTG
>NW_020180495.1:0-281 GCF_003031525.2 Neophocaena asiaeorientalis asiaeorientalis | reverse complement strand
CCTGACCAGGGATCGAACCCAGGCCCCCTGTATTGGGAGTGCAGAGTCTTACCACCAGGGAAGTCCCTATATATATATATACATACACATACATATATATATGTATATATATATTTTTTAAGTAACACTGTTAGCATAGCATATGAGGTCTGGCAGAGAAAGTTGATTTTATTTTATTTTTTTAAATTTTATTCTATTCTATTTATTTTTCTGGGGTTGTGCCGTGCTGCTTGTAGGATCTTAGTTCCCCAACTATGGATTGAACCCGGGCCTCGGTGGTG
>NW_020180494.1:0-281 GCF_003031525.2 Neophocaena asiaeorientalis asiaeorientalis | reverse complement strand
TTCTTATTTTGCTTAACTTACTGTGTTTGGGGTCTCTTTTTTGAAGGATGCAGGTTCGTAGTTCTCATTGTTTTTGTGTCTGCTTCCAGTGGATAAAGTTGGTTCAGTGGCTTGTGTAGTCCTCCTGGTGGAGGGGACTGCTGCCTGTGTTCTTGTGGATGAGGCTTGATCTTGTTTTTCTGTTGGGCAGGACCATGCCCAGTGGTTTGTTTTGAGGATCTGTGAACTTATTATGCTTTGAGGCAGCCTTTCTGCTAATGGATGGGGTTGTGTTCCTGTCT
>NW_020180493.1:0-281 GCF_003031525.2 Neophocaena asiaeorientalis asiaeorientalis | reverse complement strand
CTGCTGAAAGCAAACTACCTCTTTGCTCAAAAGTTTAGAGAAGAAAAGCATTGTCCACATCTATCATTGCCTATCAGTTGACAGGAGATGTAATGATTTGCTCCAGCAATGAAACTACATCTAGATTAGCAGATGCAATTGGAGTCACTGCATGATTATATTTTCAATAATCTCATTTCATAATGGTTATTTACATCTGTCCTCTGCACAAGCAAAATAGGTAAGTTGAATTAGCTGTGGTAGGAATAAACTCCAGCATTTTTAGGGGCTTGATAGTGACA
>NW_020180492.1:0-281 GCF_003031525.2 Neophocaena asiaeorientalis asiaeorientalis | reverse complement strand
AAGCACCTGTGAGAATAAGCCTTGTAGCCCAATTCCTCTGACCGAGGATGCTAAATGCTTTCAAATCTGTGCCGTGAAGAAGAATGATAACACACCAGCCCCAGCCAATGGGAAGGGAGGATGCACGTTGCCCAGAACCCCAGAGCCTATTAAGGTGGAAAGTGGGGCAGACCAAGTGCTCTTTCCTTCTGCCTTGGGAGATGTCTGTGACAGGAAGGAGACAGGAAGCCTCATTCCCTTCAGCGGTGAGTGGTGGTGTTGTTTTCCTCTCTCTTCTACCT
>NW_020180491.1:0-281 GCF_003031525.2 Neophocaena asiaeorientalis asiaeorientalis | reverse complement strand
GTAAAATAAGGATAACCTGAACACAAGAACTGAAACACCACGGAAGTGGATCTACTAAGTGACTAACGGGAAGGATACGCTGGACAAAAAGACGATTCCGTCTTGGGCGGGGCGGAGCAAGCTAACGCGAGATTTCATCACTACTCAAGATGGCGCACGATTTGAATTGTTTATTTCCAGATCTTCCACTTATTTTCGGACCATGGTAAATGAAAGCTTAAAAAGCAAAACTGAGGATAAGCGAGAACTACTATAGTCTTTTCATTAAACTTTCTTCAGTT
>NW_020180490.1:0-281 GCF_003031525.2 Neophocaena asiaeorientalis asiaeorientalis | reverse complement strand
ATATATGACTAGCCACAAATCAAGTCTGAATAGATTCTTAAAATATATTATCATATAAAGTACCTTAACTGACAATATTGGGATAAAGTTAGAAATCATTAGCAGAAGGAAAGCTGAAAAATAATGTCAGTGGAAATGAAATAACAGACTCTTAAACAACCAGTGGATCAAATGAGAAATCATAGGGAACTTATAAAATACTTAGAGATATGTGAAAACAAGAATACAACATACAAAACAAATAAATATAACTATCTCTTTTACCAATGATCTGAACTTAT
>NW_020180489.1:0-281 GCF_003031525.2 Neophocaena asiaeorientalis asiaeorientalis | reverse complement strand
AATTTACAATAACTGTCAACAGACTTCTACACCGAAGCCTAAAAGTTGCTATAGTACAGATGAGAACTAACATGATTCTTCCACATGCTCAGACTTCGTTTACTAAATAATACTGTCACAAGATCTGAAAAGAAACCTTAATGGGTCCTTCCAAAGCTGCATAATTTTCCAGATGATTTTCCTCTGGTTGCAAAGCCTGTTCATTCCTTCAATCCTTTTTTAGTCGTTTAGCTTTTGCAATATTTTCTTGACGTTTTTGTTTCTTCTTTTGCTCCTTTTCC
>NW_020180488.1:0-281 GCF_003031525.2 Neophocaena asiaeorientalis asiaeorientalis | reverse complement strand
TATCACTTTAGAGGTAAAGGATGGTTTTCTCCCTTCTTAAATCTCCTCTTGATAAATATATTTTCATTGGAAGATGTTTTAAGTAGTCCCTCATCTAAGTGGAAAGATTACAGGTACCATAACAGGGAATCTTCAGGAATATAAGGAAAATATTTTAGTCAGAATCAGTTCTTACATGAGATGATATCAAGTCACTAGTTAATTTCTAGAAAGAATAAATGCCATGGGCATAGAAAAATAGGAACTGATGAATAAGAAAGGCAATCTTCATCAAGGTTTGT
>NW_020180487.1:0-281 GCF_003031525.2 Neophocaena asiaeorientalis asiaeorientalis | reverse complement strand
GCGCTTCTATACATCTGCCTTCCCTTTGGAACCAAAAGCTCTTCTGTGGGTGGATCTAAGATATTCTTTGGTTTCTTTGTAAACCACCCTGCTTGGGTCTGTCCTCTTGCCACTACTCTAATATTCCCCTTTCTGCTGCAAGATGTTTACCACAGTAAGGTCAGTTAACATATCCTTTTTCTGACATAATTACCATGTATATATACTCACCACATTTTCTTTATTCATCCATGGATGGACACTTAGGTTTTTTCCATGTCTTGGCTTTTGTGAATAATGCT
>NW_020180486.1:0-281 GCF_003031525.2 Neophocaena asiaeorientalis asiaeorientalis | reverse complement strand
ATCCAGTCAAATTCTACTGATACTTAGACTCTCCTATATTGAGGATTGGTGCCTGTGACTTGTCTGCCAGGTATGTGGGGATGAGTCACCCGTCCTATTTCTTCATTAGTTAGGACTCTTACAAGCAAAGACTCAAAGGTCCCTGGGAGGACAGGGCCACAAGACAGCAGTAGAAAAATTTCATATGATAAGCGTTTTGGCTTTTTTTTTTAAATTTTACTTGAATTTTATATTTTCATTTTTTATTTTTTTATTATTTTTTAACATCTTTATTGGAGTAT
>NW_020180485.1:0-280 GCF_003031525.2 Neophocaena asiaeorientalis asiaeorientalis | reverse complement strand
GGTTGCTTGCATGTCTTGGTTATTGTAAACAGCACTGCAGTGAACACTGTGGTGATGTATTCTTTCAAAGCATGGTTTTCTCCAGATATATGCCCAAGAGTAGGATTGCTGGATCATATGCTAGCTCTATTTTAAGTTTTTTAAGGTCCCTCCATGCTGTTCTCCATAGTGGCTGTACAGATTTACATTAATACCAACAGGGTAGGAGGGTTCCGTTTTTTCCACACCCTCTCCAGCATTTATTATTTGTAGCCTTTTTTTTTTTTTTTTTTTTTTTTTT
>NW_020180484.1:0-281 GCF_003031525.2 Neophocaena asiaeorientalis asiaeorientalis | reverse complement strand
AAAAAAAAAAAGTTGGAAAGTTAGTTGTTGATTTGTTATCTCCTTTTTCCATGCCACACAGCTTGTGAGATTTTAGTTCCCCGACCAGGGGTTGAAACCGGGCCCTTGGTGGTGAGAGTGTAGAGTCCTAACCACTGGACTGCCAGGAAATTGAGATTTCCTGTTTTTTAATGTAAACGTTTATAGCTATAAATTTCCCCCTTAGCACTGCATCCCGTAAGTTTTGGTATGTTGTGTTTCGTTTTCATTCATCTCTAAGTATTTTCTAATTTCCCTTGTGA
>NW_020180483.1:0-276 GCF_003031525.2 Neophocaena asiaeorientalis asiaeorientalis | reverse complement strand
GACTCTCAACCACTGCGCCACCAGGGAAGCCCCATCCACTCAAATATTTAAGCCCAAATCCTACTTTCCTCTGCCTTCCAAATTCCAAATTCTAGGCGTTCTTCCTCCTGTTGTGAGGGAACCACGGACCGAAACAGCCAGCCTCCGCTAGGCACGCTGATAACCGCTGGTCTGAGCTGCGTTGCAACAGGAGGTCCCAGTGCGCCGCTGAAAACTAACTGGGAGAATTCAGGAGGGGCTGAAAGGAGGGAGGACACGCCAGCCCACAGTATGTCT
>NW_020180482.1:0-278 GCF_003031525.2 Neophocaena asiaeorientalis asiaeorientalis | reverse complement strand
GTGAGGGAGTGTTCTAATTTCATTCTTTTACATGTAGCTGTACATTTTCCCAGCACCAGTTATTGAAGAAGCTGTCTTTGCTCCATTGTATAGTCTTGTCTCTTTTCCAAAGGTAAGGGGACCATGTTTTATCTTGGGGCTTTGTATCCTGTTCTATATTTCTGTGCTTGTGTTAGTACCATACTGTCTTGATTACTGTAGCTTTCTAGTTTACGCTGAAGTCAGGGAGCCTAATTTCTCCAGCTCCATTTTTCATTCTCAAGATTACTTTGGCTATT
>NW_020180481.1:0-281 GCF_003031525.2 Neophocaena asiaeorientalis asiaeorientalis | reverse complement strand
ATGCTGCTATGAACATTGGGGTACACATATCTTTTTGAATTAGAGTTTTCCTTTTCTTCAGCTATATGCCCAGGAGTGGGTTGTTTCGGTAGTTTTTAGTCTTTGGAGGAAACTTCATACTGTTTTCCATGGTGGCTGCACCAATTTATATTTCTAGCAACAGGGTAGTAGGGTTTAAATACAAGCCATTCTTTGTAAGAGTTGTATTTTAAGCTGATTTCCTAAAATAATATTTTATCATAACTATTTTTCTGTAATAGTATATTAAATCTAATAATATT
>NW_020180480.1:0-280 GCF_003031525.2 Neophocaena asiaeorientalis asiaeorientalis | reverse complement strand
TTTATTATTTTCACTTATATTTTTGAAAATCATAATAGAAGTCTATTTACAATGTTCTGGCATTTTCAAATGTGCATGATGATTAAAATAATTTGAT
This sequence comes from Neophocaena asiaeorientalis asiaeorientalis, assembly GCF_003031525.2. Taxonomy (NCBI): domain Eukaryota; kingdom Metazoa; phylum Chordata; class Mammalia; order Artiodactyla; family Phocoenidae; genus Neophocaena; species Neophocaena asiaeorientalis. Next base: position 183 of record NW_020180480.1, on the reverse strand, counting down.
CAATTCTGGTTGTCATCCTCCATTGTTACCATAAAATATACAAATAAACAAGAATGACTCAACATTAAAAATTCAATTTAAAAACTACAGAATGTCTTAATGACTTGCTCATTATAAACCATCTTCAGTAGTTTTTGTTTATTCAACAAAGAACAGAAATTTAATTGGGTTCTATTACACCAA
>NW_020180479.1:0-280 GCF_003031525.2 Neophocaena asiaeorientalis asiaeorientalis | reverse complement strand
GAGAGAGAGAGAGAGAGAGAGGCACTAGGGCAAGTCTACTAGCAAAGCAGAATCTTATACAATGTAACTTAATCACAAGAATGACATCCTATCATCTTTGCCATAATCTTTTGGTTAAAATCAAGTCACAAATCTTGTCCACACACAGGAGGGAACAACACAAAGGCGTGAACATCAGAAGTCAGGATTATGGGGTGCCACCTTGAGTCTCTCTGCCACAAATGGTCTACAAGGCCATACCTGGTCTGGCTCCCTATTACCTCTCTGACATCATTTCCTA
>NW_020180478.1:0-280 GCF_003031525.2 Neophocaena asiaeorientalis asiaeorientalis | reverse complement strand
GGGGCGGGGTTCCCCACCCCCCATCCCCCCACCCCCGGGCTCTGCTCGCGCGGCCGCTGCAGCTGCTCCGCAGCACCTCCCCCACCTCGAGCTGGCCTCGGCCCCTTTGCTGGGAGCTACTGTGCAGAAGGACCACCGCTAAGTCCCGAAAACGTCATGGCGTCAGGCTAGACCGGGGGTCACGGGGAAGAGTGGACACTCAAGGGAACCACAAGCATTTACTGAGCACCTACTGTGTACCAGACACGGTCCAGGTGCTGGAGGGTCAGGGACGGCCCAG
>NW_020180477.1:0-280 GCF_003031525.2 Neophocaena asiaeorientalis asiaeorientalis | reverse complement strand
CCCTGCATCAGCAGGTGGACTCGCAACCACTGCGCCACCAGCGAAGCCCATTTGTTTTGTTTTTAAGTATACTTTTCAGGGCTTGTTATCATTGGCGGATTTGTTTTCTGATTTGGTTGTTCTCTTCTTTCTTTCCTTTTTTATAATAACTTAAAAAATTTTTTTGAAATAATTATTTCTTGCTTTTCATTTTAATAACTTCTATTTTATTTTACCTTTTTCTTTCTTTCTATCTTTTGTTCTCCCTTTTATTCTGAGCCATGTGGATGACGGGCTCTTG
>NW_020180476.1:0-280 GCF_003031525.2 Neophocaena asiaeorientalis asiaeorientalis | reverse complement strand
TGGGCCTCCGGGCGGGAGGAGTGGCCTGCATTGAACAACAGACCCTAGACAGCCGCCACATCCTCGGCCAAGACGGGGATACGAGCGCCTCCCGCACATTACGATTTTATACATTGGCTCAGTGCAAGATTTGATGGCCAGATGCTTGAAAAACACTCTGGTGTTCCTCACTAAACACCAGCACCCTTCCCTGTCTCCCCTAAGCACCCGGTTCTCCGCCTGGCGCTGCGCGGGAGCCCTTAGCCCATACTCCCTGGCTGAGGTTGCAGTTGGCGGGGGG
>NW_020180475.1:0-280 GCF_003031525.2 Neophocaena asiaeorientalis asiaeorientalis | reverse complement strand
GGCAACCCACAAATGGGAGGATAATCACAACTGCAGAGGTTTTCTCCAAGGAGTGAGGGGTTCAAGGCCCACATTGGGCTCCTCAGTCTAGGGGTCCTGCACCCGGAAAACAAGCCCCCAGAATGTCTGGCTTTGAAGGCCAGCAGGGCTTGCATACAGAAGAGCTAGAGGACTGTAAATTGTGTGCACAAAATTTCACATGCTCCATATCCAGCACAGAGGCAGTAATTTGAAAGGAGCTTGGGTCAGACCCACTTGCTGATCTTGGAGAGCCTCCTGG
>NW_020180474.1:0-280 GCF_003031525.2 Neophocaena asiaeorientalis asiaeorientalis | reverse complement strand
TCTTTCAGACTCTGATCTGTTTACACCTGCTGCCTAAGGTGGGAGGGGGTGGGTTACATTACTTTTTTGGAATGCAAACCTGGGACATATGAGAAAAAGGAGGTCCCTGGATAGATTTGGCCAAATATTCGATGAAGAGGGGAGTGCAAGAACAACTTTAGACTTTCTTTATACTGAAGGGGGCACTGCAGGTGCTATGTCTGGGGATGTCGTGTGTGTGTGTGAGTGTGTGTGCGAGTGTGTGCACACACGCGTGTGAGTGTGTGTACTTGGGGAGCAG
>NW_020180473.1:0-280 GCF_003031525.2 Neophocaena asiaeorientalis asiaeorientalis | reverse complement strand
GGTCACTGGCTTGGTTTGTTAATGTGATCGCTGTTTGAGGCTTGTTGGAGGATATGCATATGGATTGAACTACCAGTTTGCATCACAGGAGGGATCCATCAGGCCTCCTTATCGGCTTGCCCAGAGAAGCAGAATAGGAAGAGGTTGTGAGACTTAGAGCGTGTCAGTGATCAAGCATCAAAAACTGGAGTCAGACGCTTTAATGAAACACTGAATGTTTACTCCCGAAACTCCTGACTTCTTGGTTAGGATACACCATAGTTTTCTTTTCCTTTTTAAA
>NW_020180472.1:0-280 GCF_003031525.2 Neophocaena asiaeorientalis asiaeorientalis | reverse complement strand
TGTCCCTGGGCGGACACCACATCAATGGCAGCTGGCTGCAGTGCTGGACAAAGTCATAAAAAGTATCCAGTTTTTCCTGAAAAGCAGATGTGGTTGTGAGGAAGATACAGGCACAGACGCTGCGTCCAGATGGGTGGTGTCCCCTCCCCACAAACTGGCTGAGACAGCACTGCAGCCATCACCTGGGGCAGTGGGCTTAAAAGCCTTCTGTGTTTTTTGGGAGCTCGTCACTGTCGGTTACAGATTGTTTTGGGTTCTGGAACAAATCGGTACTTTTGGT
>NW_020180471.1:0-280 GCF_003031525.2 Neophocaena asiaeorientalis asiaeorientalis | reverse complement strand
GATGTCTCTTCAAGGTACTGATTTCATTTCCTTTGGGTATATACCCAGAAGTGGGGTAAATGGATCATATGGTAATTTTATTTTTTAATTTTTTGAGGAATTTCCATACTGTTTTTAATAATGGCTGTACCAATTTATATTCCCACCTACAGTGCACAAGTGTTCTCTTTTCTCCACATCTTTGCTAACACTTGTTATCTTTTGCCTTCTTGATAATAGCCATCCTAACAGGTGTGAGATGGTATCTCACTGTGGTTTTGATGTGCATTTCCCTGATGAT
>NW_020180470.1:0-280 GCF_003031525.2 Neophocaena asiaeorientalis asiaeorientalis | reverse complement strand
CGGGTGGGTCAGGGTGGGCTCCTAATTGCTGGTCTTCTTTCATTTCAGTCTAAGCTTGTTCCAAATTCTCTCCAGGGCTACTTTTCCCATGAAGGAGGGGATGGCAAAATTACGCTTGTACCAGTCCCTTTCTATAGGTGGTTTGTCTGTATTAGGATCCAAGCAATGTCTACACACTGTATGAAGTCTCTTTTATTCTATAATATTAGTTCCTCCGTGTAGAACCCACTATCTACGCGCTAGGGGTGCAAGCTGCTTTAGGGCTGCCATGCAAGTAACT
>NW_020180469.1:0-280 GCF_003031525.2 Neophocaena asiaeorientalis asiaeorientalis | reverse complement strand
CGCCCTGCTGGGAGCGGGGAATCCCCTTGTCGTGGACAAGGAAAGGCGGGAGGAAAAACCGCCCGGGTAAGGGCAGCGAAGTCTCAGCGGGTTGGGGGTCGGTGAGCTGCCGATCCGTCAGGGACAGATGAGGGATGTGAGTCCCAGAGGCGTACATTCACCCGCAGCCAAATACATCTGATGGTAAGATTCATGTAGTGTCGGGTGGACGCGGGCAGTGCCAGGAAGACAGTCTGGTACTGGGAAGGGAGGCAGATGAGTAAACAGAGGCTGTGATGCT
>NW_020180468.1:0-280 GCF_003031525.2 Neophocaena asiaeorientalis asiaeorientalis | reverse complement strand
AGCCTGTCCCTCCCACCTATCCCACTTCCCTGTCTGTCCCGGGGTGCTTTAGGCTCCAGGTGAGGTGTGATGTGGGAAATGGGTGATTGTGGAAATGACGGGGAGGGAGCAGGAGTGAAGAATGGTGGCGCCCATCAGGACATTAAGCAGTTATTGCTCCTAAAGTGTCCAGAGAAGAGAAGCAGAAAGTCAGATGAGTGTCACTACTGAAGTGGCTCCAATCTCGAGGCCAAATTACAACTATTATTTCCTTCTAAGGCTTCTGATTATATAGGAATTC
>NW_020180467.1:0-280 GCF_003031525.2 Neophocaena asiaeorientalis asiaeorientalis | reverse complement strand
CGTCCTGCAAGTCACTCAACCTATTTCTATTCTTTTTTCTTTTAACCAAGGCAGACATTGCTAATCAATCACGGCATTCTTCCCCCCTAAGGCTGGACAGAGCTTAAATTCTTTTCTTAATTCAGTGCTTCTGCCAACCATTACCACTCATTCAAAATGGGCACTCAAGATGATACCCTTTTGCCCTTCCTGATGTAAGTGGTTAATACCATTTTTACCTAATTAATAAACAATTTGATATTGGCTTGAGGGGGACAAGAGGTAGCAAACTGAGCTAATA
>NW_020180466.1:0-280 GCF_003031525.2 Neophocaena asiaeorientalis asiaeorientalis | reverse complement strand
GAGGGGAAAGGCCCGGATGACAGTGGGCATTCCAGCAGGTAGTCAAGGCATAAACAAAGCATACTGTCCAAAAGACTGAGGCTCAGTAGATAGTAGGAGTCCCAGGCAAACATACATACGGTATGCTAGTAGGGCGCAGAGTGTCACAAGGGGCAGGGGACACTTGAAAGACCAGGCTGGAGCAGTTGATACTGTATGAGAGAAGTGGTGGCGAGGGGTCATCAGGTCCCTATCCCCACGAGGCAACTGGGTCCCAGGCTGGACCAAGGCTCCAGATCTT
>NW_020180465.1:0-280 GCF_003031525.2 Neophocaena asiaeorientalis asiaeorientalis | reverse complement strand
CTTGGCTCAGTGCGAGGGCCTCAGGAACCAATCCTTCACCCCAAATGAGATTTGAGAAGAGCCCAGCCCAGATTTGAGAAGCGCTGGCCATGTCACCAGCCCCCGGCAGCCCTTCCTCACACGCAGGGCCTGGAGGCTCCTCAGAGGCCCAAGCGGGCGGCTGTGCAGGAGGCTCTGGGAGGACCAGCTGGGCACGAGGCTTGGCTGCTGGGAGAGGATGTCAGACCCGAAGCAGAGGACCAGCCGGTGCAGCTCCCCCACAGGACAGCCCCTTGCAGTC
>NW_020180464.1:0-280 GCF_003031525.2 Neophocaena asiaeorientalis asiaeorientalis | reverse complement strand
TGACACAGGATCAGATTTACCTTTAGAATTCCATCTCTGCTGGTTTATTTAGCTTTCACATCATTCTGAGGAACCCTACTCCAGCATCTAGGAATCATAAAGTTGGAGAAGCTGCCTCTTTTCCCCCATCTCACATGATGTCCTTCGGCATCTCTGGCCTATCCAGTTTCTGGTAGAATTTGCTCAGAACTGACTTTGTTCCGGTTGCTGTGCTGGATGGGAGGACTCAGATCCTGGGGAGTAAAACGAGTGTTTCAGTTCTTGACCAGCTGATTATATT
>NW_020180463.1:0-280 GCF_003031525.2 Neophocaena asiaeorientalis asiaeorientalis | reverse complement strand
ACAACAGTAAGCTTCCTAGGGCAGGACTATCCAGCTCTGCCTGCAGAGACCAGGGAAGCCTTCCCAGAGGAGGTGACTTTGGACTGAGTCCTCACGGATCAGTAGGATGGTGCCAGCCCAGAAAGAGAGAGTGAGTGGAAGGAATTCCAGGCAGATGGAAAGGCAGAACCCAGTGCACCAGATGCCTTCCATTTGCCCCTTAAAATCTCTCTCTCTCTGCTCTGCTCTGGGTCCCCTGGCTGTACTGAGTTTGACCAAAGGGATACCAAAGATGCCAATG
>NW_020180462.1:0-279 GCF_003031525.2 Neophocaena asiaeorientalis asiaeorientalis | reverse complement strand
ATAAATAAATAAAAAAGAAAGAAAGAATGCCAGCAGTTTACTTGCTCTGTGCCAGACCCTGTGCTCATTTAATACTTTTTCTGGATTATCTCATTTGGTCTTCCCAGCACCTAGTAAGGTAGGAAATACTGCGATGTCCATTTTATAGATGAGGAGGTTGAAGCCCAGAGAGGTTAAGTAACTTGCCCAAAGCCACAGAGGTAACAAGCAGCAGATAGCACATAAAAACCCATCTGCTCACACTTTTTTTTTTTGCGGTACGCGGGCCTCTCACTGCTG
>NW_020180461.1:0-280 GCF_003031525.2 Neophocaena asiaeorientalis asiaeorientalis | reverse complement strand
GGTGTGAGATGCCCAGCCCTGTTGGTAGATAATCAGGCTGACCACATATCACTCCACTATCATGACCACAAGTCCCAGGGAGCTGTCTCCACAGCACTGGGCCTGGGCTGGACTTGGCCATGGGGCTGTCCATGGAAGGAAAGGTTAGAACAGGTCATTTGCTTTTTTTTTTTTTTTCTGTCCGGCCGTGCAGCATGTGGGATCTTAGTTCCCGAACCAGGGATCAAACCCACGTCCCCTGCTGTGGAAGCATGGAGTCTTAACCACTGGACCGCCAGGG
>NW_020180460.1:0-279 GCF_003031525.2 Neophocaena asiaeorientalis asiaeorientalis | reverse complement strand
GCAGGCAGACTCTCAACCACTGCGCCACCAGGGAGGCCCAGTATCTACTTTTTATGTATTAATAAGCTATTGAATTACACGCTTTAGCTATTTAATTATATCATTTATTTATTTTTTAGTTTTTGCTAATCTCCTGTTTTATCCTATGAAAAGAGCCTCCTTTGACAAGTCTCTGATTTTTGTGTCCTAAAATTTCTGTCACTGCAACTAAAAAGAATCAAAGTGTGGCTCTACTCAAAGAAAGGGGATATTCCTAGAATAATAAAGCACTTTTTTTTT
>NW_020180459.1:0-276 GCF_003031525.2 Neophocaena asiaeorientalis asiaeorientalis | reverse complement strand
GCAGGCAGATTCTCAACCACTGCGCTACCAGGGAAGTCCCACTATATTATAATGATATTTAACATAGCGTTTCTCAACTTTAGAACCACCTTCCATTAGCCAAAAAGATTTTGACAAGGTTTACTTTCAGTTGTTTCTATTACAAAAGCAATAGGTTTCAGGTTTTTGGTTTTGTTTTCCACCCCTGTCCCATACCAATTGTAAGCTATATAAAAATCACTAGAAGGGCTTCCCTATTGGCGCAGTGGTTGAGAGTCCGCCTGCCGATGCAGGGGA
>NW_020180458.1:0-279 GCF_003031525.2 Neophocaena asiaeorientalis asiaeorientalis | reverse complement strand
ATCTATTTTATATATAGTAGTGTGTATTTGTCAATCCCAATTTCCCAGTTTATCCGTCCCCCTGCCCCTTTCCTCCCTACTAACCATAAGTTTGTTTTCTGCATATGTGACTCTATTTCTGCTTTAGAAATGAGTTCTTTTGTGCCATACTTTTTAGATTCCACATATAAATGATAACATATGATATTTGTCTTTGTCTGACTTACTACACTCAGAATGACAGTCTCTAGGTCCATTGATGTTGCTGCAAATGGCATTACTTCATTCTTTTTTATGGCT
>NW_020180457.1:0-279 GCF_003031525.2 Neophocaena asiaeorientalis asiaeorientalis | reverse complement strand
GGGCCAACGGTACCCGGCTTGGGATCCTGGGGGGGACTCACATCGGTGTTGCAGGAACGGTGCCTCCGTCTCTCGCCCAGGCAGTACTTGCCCCCGATCGTCGGCCTGGAAATGGGGGTGGACGGCAAAGAAATGGGGCAGGGGGAGTAGGGGGCGAGGACCTCCCGCCCCTCTCCCCCGGCATTGGGGCTTGGGGGCTGACCTGGGGCTGTCGCAGTGACGGCTGGAGGAGGACACGCCGCCGCCGCACGTCCGGCTGCAGTCGCCCCACGGGGTCCA
>NW_020180456.1:0-279 GCF_003031525.2 Neophocaena asiaeorientalis asiaeorientalis | reverse complement strand
TTTGTGTCCCTGTAAATGCTCTGCTTGAGCAGAAACGCAGTATATCCAGTCAGCCAACCCCCAACTCCAAGCCAACTCTGGGCTCTACACGAATTTCCTTGTTCCTTCTCACCCCCAACAACGTCGACTAAGTGGCCCCAGCCAATCAGATGTTTTCTATTTTTCTCTTCCTTGTTCCTTATTCTTTATCCTATTAACGTTTTCTGCCTTTCACCCCATTTTGCAGTTCTCCAAAAGGGGACTGTCCTCTTCACGAGGTGTTAAAGTTTGTATTACCTA
>NW_020180455.1:0-279 GCF_003031525.2 Neophocaena asiaeorientalis asiaeorientalis | reverse complement strand
TCACTGTCAGAGGCTCAAATAAATGTTGACTGCAGAGAAAAGGTTGCAGCTAAAATGAGTTTCTGGCATTATCTGAAGATCACAATTTTCTGCCCCATCTCTGTCCAGCAGGACTTAAGAAGCTGACCTTATGATTTCTTCCTACCCCTTTCTTCCCCCAAGATGGCCCTTCTGTCCCTACTTTCTTGCTTCCTCTTCAGTGCCTAGTGGACTAATCTGATCCCAGCAACCTAGAGTCTAATGAAAGGAACTGTGTTAATCCATTCAGCTGTCAAACTA
>NW_020180454.1:0-279 GCF_003031525.2 Neophocaena asiaeorientalis asiaeorientalis | reverse complement strand
TAGTCTGAATTTAATCAGGTGACATGCTGCTTATGGATTCATTTAAGCAGTATACAGCTTAATCCTCTCCAGAAGATTAAAGAGCACTGATTTTCCCGCCATGATGAGGAAGAAAGCTTTGTGAACTTCTGTTTTTTTCTTATAAGGCAAATAACTTACCAAGGCTGAACCCACAGGGCTAAAAATGAAAGAGGACATGGGTAGAAAATTAAAATAATTGGGAAGTCCAGGGACAAAAGTGGACTCAGGTGGTGGGGTCGGTAAGAGGCAGAGCTGGAG
>NW_020180453.1:0-279 GCF_003031525.2 Neophocaena asiaeorientalis asiaeorientalis | reverse complement strand
CTTCTAATCTTCTTTTAATTACTCTGTAGGAGGTAGAATGCTGATGTGGTTGGGCAGTGTTTATCCCAGAAGGACCATACATAATCCTGAGTCATGTCAGGTTGAAATCTGACGGAGGGAACTAAGAGAGGAAACAAAGAAAATATTTCCTTCATATATCACCATATAAATGCCAAGTAGATATTAATTTTTTTAAAGTAGGATTGGATGGGACACCACTTTTGCTATAAAGCATTTAGAGAACATATATACATGTACTTTCTTGAAATTCTTAAAAAA
>NW_020180452.1:0-279 GCF_003031525.2 Neophocaena asiaeorientalis asiaeorientalis | reverse complement strand
CCCAGGGCTGTCACAGGGCCCGGACCAGGGGATGGGTGTGCTGCATGCGCTCTCCAGGGAACTGCAGACGGGGTTAACTCTCCTCCCAGGCCCCCTCCCGTCACCCCAGGAATCACTGGGGAGCCCCCCAAGGGGAACCACTCATATTTTTAAAAATTCTTCTTTTTTGTCTCCCTTTCCTCTCCTCCAGTTTCCTGCACTTTTGCTTTGACAGAAGTTTCTAGCCAACGGAAGTGCTCTTTCCTCTGCACCCCTGGTTACGACAGGGCTGACACAGAC
>NW_020180451.1:0-279 GCF_003031525.2 Neophocaena asiaeorientalis asiaeorientalis | reverse complement strand
AGGGCCCAGCGAGTGGTCATCGTGGTGCGCCACTGCTCTGTATTGCTAGGAGGGCTACCAGATGCCCGTGGGCAGTTAACGGCGCATGGTAAATTGGGCCTGCTGGCCTACAGACCCCTGGACGTGTGAGATGGTGTGTTTGTTCCTGTGGATGAACCTACACTGACATGTCATCACCCACAGTCCACAGCTGACTTTGCATGTATGTTCTGTGGGCTTAGAAGAAGATGCGTCCACCTTTATAGTATCCTACGAAACACGTTCACTGCCCTAAAAAAT
>NW_020180450.1:0-279 GCF_003031525.2 Neophocaena asiaeorientalis asiaeorientalis | reverse complement strand
TGCTCTGATTTAGATTGTAAACTCCTTTGAAGTGTTATTCAATTGCATCTCCAGGCAAAGTTCTTTCCATAAGGAGCAACAAAAGGAAGGTGCCAAGTAACCTTGGCCAGGTATCTCTTTCTCAATCACTTGGTCTTTAAGGTCTTGAGGATGTGGGCAGCCCAATAGCCAGACTGCTTTGCAATGTCATCAAAACCCACAAAATCCCAATAGGGAGTCTCTTCTTTTTTGAGGGTTTATTGATTAGCTCCTTGAAATATCCTCCTACTCTTAGGGAAT
>NW_020180449.1:0-278 GCF_003031525.2 Neophocaena asiaeorientalis asiaeorientalis | reverse complement strand
CTCAACCACTGCACCACCAGGGAAGCCCTATTTTATTTTTTTTTTATTTTTGGCTGTATCAGGTCTTAGTTGTGGCCTGAGGGATCTTTGTTGCAGCATGCAGGCTTCTCTCTAGTTGTGGTGTGTGAGTTTTCTCACTCTAGTTGTGGTGTGTGGCCTCCAGAGCAAGTGGGCTCTGTAGTTCGCGGCAAGTAGGCTCTCCAGTTGAGGCATGCAGGCTCAGTAGTTGTGGCACATAGGCTTAGTTACCCCACAGCATGTGGGATCTTAGTTCCCTG
>NW_020180448.1:0-279 GCF_003031525.2 Neophocaena asiaeorientalis asiaeorientalis | reverse complement strand
AGCATGACATCTGAAAAGCATGAGATTCCTTTTATTCAAACACACACTCACATTTGCTGGACATAAGGTACTATGGGGACTATAAAGATGCCGGGCAATGAGGGGAAAACAATAGATGAACAAGATCCAGGCTTTGCAAACTGGCAAAAAAACAAAACACGAATGCAAAAACCATACAGAATATACTAAAGCAAAAAAAGAAAGTTCTGAATAGAAGAGCCTCCTTTAGGCTGAAGGATAATGAAAAGAAGCTTCAAAGACATGGTAGTGTGAAATTAT
>NW_020180447.1:0-279 GCF_003031525.2 Neophocaena asiaeorientalis asiaeorientalis | reverse complement strand
GGTCAGGAATTTGGGCAGGGCTCAGCTGGGATGGCTCACTCACTTCCATGTGGCGTTGGCTGGGCTCACTCATGCATTTAGGGTCACTTGGCAAGTCAGCTCGGGGCCAGCCGGTCCTGGATGGTGTCGGTCATGGTCATACGTCTGCTGGTTGTCCGGGTTGCCTCGGTTCTCTTCTGTGTGTCCTCTCCACCCAGCCAGCTGGGGCACGTTCTCATGCACACAGCACCTCATGAGGGTGAGAACAGAGGCTCAAGGACCCTTGACATCCAAACTTGA
>NW_020180446.1:0-279 GCF_003031525.2 Neophocaena asiaeorientalis asiaeorientalis | reverse complement strand
AGGTTTGATTTCTCCATAGTAGTTTATATTTTCATATTTGTAAACAGCTTTGATGTTGTAAAATTTTTGTAAGGAAGGACAGGCAGGCATTATTTCTATGTTGCAAATTACAGGTCAGTTGAAGTTAGCCAGTTGTGTGGCTAATTTAATATTTGAGTTTTACTATTTCTTTTTTCACAATTTCTAAAAAAATTAACAAAAACATATTTTTGAGGCATCACAACTGTCTTATATTGACTTGGTTCTGAATATCATTCCCTGTAATGTTATCCAACATGT
>NW_020180445.1:0-279 GCF_003031525.2 Neophocaena asiaeorientalis asiaeorientalis | reverse complement strand
CAGGTTTGATAAAACTCCATTGCCATTAAGTGTGTAGTCTGTCCCCAAGGAGGTGAGGGGTGAAACAAGTGAGGACCATGTGGTCAGAGCAACCTATCCACTGCCTGGGCAGCCATATACCATCTTGATCCACTTGCTGTAATATTCTTTTTCTGTGGTGTCTTTCTGTGGTGTCTGTGTCTGGTTTTGGTATGAGGTTAATGCTGACCTTGTATAATGAATTTGGGAGGGTTCTCTTCAACTTTTTTGAATATTTTGAGAGTGTAGGTGTTAGTTCTT
>NW_020180444.1:0-279 GCF_003031525.2 Neophocaena asiaeorientalis asiaeorientalis | reverse complement strand
TTTTGAGGGCACATTGCTGACCAGTCCTAGAGTAGCCCCCTTTCCCTGTTTATTGCTCATGTGAAAGAATCTTGTGAGCTTTTGGATGATTGGAAGTAAGCTGAGGTTGCAGACATGCAGAATGCCCCAAAGGTTCTGTCTGTTCTTCATGTTTATTGTGACGGAATCCAAATGATAGAAGCTTGAGGTTAAAAAGTAGGGCATGACATCTGGTCTAGCTAATCCCTCCAAGGTACCATGTGGGAACTTGGGATCTGAGTGAGATTCAGCAGGACTGCT
>NW_020180443.1:0-279 GCF_003031525.2 Neophocaena asiaeorientalis asiaeorientalis | reverse complement strand
TCTTCAACTTTTTATTCTGTATTGGAGTACAGCCGATTAACAACGTTGTGATGGTTTCACAGTGACTCAGCCCTACATATACATGTATCCATTCTCCCCCAATCCGGTAACTTTTAAGAAGCGGCAGGAGCTGCTGGACCCTCTCTGGGAACAATTATAAAATTATTTTGACTCCGTATGAGTAACTACGACAGATGCTGATAAGAGGCCAGCGCTTCTATGACTCGAGGTAAGCCCTTAGAACTGCTTAACGCGATAGAATTTCGAAGTCAAAAACCA
>NW_020180442.1:0-279 GCF_003031525.2 Neophocaena asiaeorientalis asiaeorientalis | reverse complement strand
TATATATATATATAGCTTAAACTCATCAGTTAAAAAACAAAGATGGCCCCAGCCTTTTTCTGGCATCCGGGCCTGGAGGGGCTGCTCTGAAGACGGGCGAGCAGCATGGAGGTCTGTGGCGAATCCCAGCCTGACGCGAGCTGTTCGTCGTTTTCCTGGGATGGCTCCGGGGTCTCAGTGTCCAGGGAGCTGCTGACGGCGGGCAGTGGCGGCCGCGGAGGTATATGGGACAAGTTGGTCATCAACTCCAAGCCTAATTCCAGAAAGAATTCCACTCTT
>NW_020180441.1:0-279 GCF_003031525.2 Neophocaena asiaeorientalis asiaeorientalis | reverse complement strand
AGACTATTTTATGAACATTTTGAATTCTGACAGTATTTGTTAAGAATGGGACGTGAGTAAAGAAATACTTTTATTTGAATTACGCAGCTAAATGTGGTTTTTCCCCTTTTCTCCACTTTATTTAGAGATGTATAAAATTTGAGGATTCTTAAAGTTTATGCAAGGAATGAACAGACTTAATTAGGTATAAGTTCCTAGAAGGCATTCTGTAAGCCCATTACTGTTTTGAGGAAACAGGTTCCTCTTTGTTGTTCTGTTTCATTTTCAAATTAGGATCCC
>NW_020180440.1:0-275 GCF_003031525.2 Neophocaena asiaeorientalis asiaeorientalis | reverse complement strand
GGACTCTCAACCACTGCGCCACCAGGGAAGCCCACCTCATGGTGTTTTGATAAATGAGTTAATTTCGGTACAGTATTTAGAAATAATATTTTATTAACTCTCCTTAATCACTATATAATGACTGACTGAGTACATAAGAGATCTATCTCTAACTTAAGATGAAAAAGTGATTCGACAGTTTGAAGTGATACTAATATTTCAGACACTACTTGCCATTGGCCTGTACAAGTTGTTGAGCTTGAGAGAGGCTGAGTTATTTTTTAGTTTTATTTCCC
>NW_020180439.1:0-279 GCF_003031525.2 Neophocaena asiaeorientalis asiaeorientalis | reverse complement strand
AAGATACAAAAAGACCAAAAACCCAACTGCTACTTCTGAAGAGCCAGGGGGTACTGGGCATGCGCCCCTGCACACAACACCACCTAAAGGATGGGCAAACCCCCTAAGCCACCCCTCCAACCCAACCCCTGGACACACCCCTACACTCACTCCATATAAGGAACCAGCTCACCCCCCAATCCAGAGAGCAAGCAAGGGAACATGTTACTTGTTCTCACTACTGCAGCAGGGGCCCCATTAAAGCCTTGCCTGAATTTCTTGTCTGGCCTCTTATCAATT
>NW_020180438.1:0-279 GCF_003031525.2 Neophocaena asiaeorientalis asiaeorientalis | reverse complement strand
TAGTATGGATAAAAGGAGTTCTTTTAAATCCATTTCCAGGAACGGCCCTGGAAATTCTACCATTATAAGTGATATTTAGATCTCAAACGTTCCATCAATCAATTATAATAACTATAATATTAGGAAAGTTTATTAAGCTCTAACTAGGTATTCTTGACTGTTGTAATTCTCACAAAAACTATATGAGGTAGATGGCTTTAATGTATGTATAGTTCACACATATGAAATACAGAGTTTAATTAACTTCCCTGTAAAAGTAATAGGCTTAGTGACCAAACT
>NW_020180437.1:0-277 GCF_003031525.2 Neophocaena asiaeorientalis asiaeorientalis | reverse complement strand
GCCCTGGATTCTACCTCACCCAGTTTCTGACTAAAACTGAATTGCTACATTGTATTTAAAAAATAGGTTGGGTTATACCTATAAACTGGCAACTCATTTTCCTGTGCAGTTATTTATTTCCTTTCAAAGTAGTCCTGTGAGAGGACTTGAGTCTTACTTCAACAATGTTATCAAGTGTTTGAAATATTTTCTGAAATATATTTTGGGTTTATTGTCAGAGAATTTTTTTGCTGACCTTCTTTTTTTGGGCCTCTCACTGTTGTGGCCTCTCCCGTTG
>NW_020180436.1:0-279 GCF_003031525.2 Neophocaena asiaeorientalis asiaeorientalis | reverse complement strand
CAGATTACCTAATGATGCCAGCTAGAGATGGCCACAGGAGCATGAGCCGCCCAGCACATGGAAGGGAGAGCTCAGAACTTGTAGAGAAAAACACTTTTTCCTGCTCTCTTGCTTCTGCTGCAAAGACAGATTCTCTTTTCTGTGTCAAAAGTTGTAGAATCTCTTTCTCTGGTTTTTATTTAGAGGCATTTTCAAATGGCAGGTAATGAAGGAAGGTTAGTTACAGGTTTGGGATGTTTAGAAGAGAGTAACCACATATCTGTTCTACCTGCTCCTATT
>NW_020180435.1:0-279 GCF_003031525.2 Neophocaena asiaeorientalis asiaeorientalis | reverse complement strand
GGCTGTGCTTGTAGATGACACACATTATTAACCTACTAGGAGCCCAGTCCTTGAGCACCTACTGTGCGCCCTGCAGTGTGCTTATGATTTCATTTATATGCAAAGAGACCCTCGGTGTTTGAGCACCTGCTGCATGCCTGACTCTGTCCTCTGGTGACTCCCTTGCTGTGCTGGAAGCTGTTATCCAGCCCCTCTCCTGTGACCTGTTGGTTCCATAAAGTCAGAGCTTCTGCCTATGCTGTTTCAGTTCCGCCTACCTTGACGATTACCCAACACCCC
>NW_020180434.1:0-279 GCF_003031525.2 Neophocaena asiaeorientalis asiaeorientalis | reverse complement strand
GCTCCCCCTCCAGCTCCCTCTCAAGGTCAGCACCTCATATGCATTCATTCTCCTGGCCACCCTGTTTGGGTTGGTGTTCCCTAAGACAAGCTTTACACTTGATCACTCCTGGGGCTGCTCATACTACCTCCCTGAACTGAAGTTCCATGCACGGCCTGCTTAGCATTTACCAAAATTTGACTCACTCTGTGAGGTGTACGGGAAACCCCACCACCCTGCAAAAAAAGCCAAATCTGCTTCTACCACGGGCTGCTAAGAACAAAGTCTCTTCAACGGTTT
>NW_020180433.1:0-278 GCF_003031525.2 Neophocaena asiaeorientalis asiaeorientalis | reverse complement strand
ATGGGCAGGCAGATTCTTAACCACTGCACCACCAGGGAAATACCCTCTAGAGAGTTTTTGTCATAAATGGATGTTGAATTTTATCAACAAAAAGCTATATCTGCATATTTTGAGATGATCATATGATTTTTATTCAATTTGTTAGTGTGGTGTATCACACTGATTGATTTGATATATTGACAAATCCTCGCATCCCTGGGGTAAATCCCACTTGAACATGGTATATGATACTTTTCGTGCATTGTTGGATTTGGTTTGCTAGTATTTTGTTGAGGATT
>NW_020180432.1:0-277 GCF_003031525.2 Neophocaena asiaeorientalis asiaeorientalis | reverse complement strand
ACCATTGTAAAGCAATTATACCCCAATAAAGATGTAAATAAGTAAATAAAGTAAATGAACAAATGAAAGTAAAGAAAAACAGACTTGCAGATACAGAGAGCACAGTAGTGGTTTCCAGAGGGAAAGGGTGGGGAAAAGTTGAAATGGGTAAAGGGGATCAACTGTATGGTGATTGATTGAAAGTATTTTGTGGTGAGCAACTTGTATACAGAAGTAGAAATATGTTGCTCTACATAAGAAACTTATATAATATAAACAAATCCTACCTCAAAAAAAA
>NW_020180431.1:0-278 GCF_003031525.2 Neophocaena asiaeorientalis asiaeorientalis | reverse complement strand
TGTAAATAATGCTGCAATGAATATGGGGGTACAGATTTCATTTTGAATTAATAGTTTCTGTTTCCTTCATACAAATACCAACTAGTGGAATTGCTGGATCGTATGATAGTTCTATTTTTAAATTTTTGAGGACCTCCATACTGTTTTCCATGCTGGATGCAACAATTTACATTCCTACCAACAGTGTCCAAGGCTTCCCTTTCCTCCACACCCTTGCCAACACTTGTTAGTTCCCGTCTGTTTTTTTTTAACATCTTTATTGGAATATAATTGCTTTA
>NW_020180430.1:0-278 GCF_003031525.2 Neophocaena asiaeorientalis asiaeorientalis | reverse complement strand
GATGCAGCCCGGCACCACTCAAGGGGCCAACGAAATTCGGCCTATGTGCCAATTCTCGCCAACTAGGCCAAATCACTTTCCGTGGAACCGTAGGAATGCTCACCACAGGAAGTGGTGGGCTTCAGCAACCATGACCCAAGTTCGGACCCCACAGCCGAAACTAGGCTACCATCCCTGCCGTGTTTCGCCAGCACCCAGACAGCAGTGTTGGCGGCCCTGAACCCCGAGGAAACGCACAAATCCTTCCCAGCCTCGTCCTCTGTGCCTCCTCCTGCCCA
>NW_020180429.1:0-278 GCF_003031525.2 Neophocaena asiaeorientalis asiaeorientalis | reverse complement strand
GAAATAGAAAATCTGAACAGACCAATAACAAGGGATTGAATCAACAATCAAAAAATTCCCAACGCAGAAAACTCAAGGACCAGATGACTTCATTGGTGAATTCTATCAAACCTATTAAGAAGAATTAATGCCAATGATTCTCAAACTCTTCCAAAACATTGAAGAGAAAGGAATACTTCTAAACTTGTTCTATGAGGCCAGCATTTCCAAGACACCAAAGCCAGACAATGAGTCTACAAGAAAACTAGAGGCCAATAAAACTGATTAATATAGATGCA
>NW_020180428.1:0-278 GCF_003031525.2 Neophocaena asiaeorientalis asiaeorientalis | reverse complement strand
GTTTGCCTCTCTCAGGCTCTCACTGAGAGTGAGGAAGGATGTACTTAAGGAAGAAGTGAGTGAAACCCAGAAGGAAGGAGTGGAGTGTGAGAGAGACAGAGGCAGGAGCTGGGTGAGTGCAGGTCTAAGTCAGACAGTCAGCGAGCGTGTGAAACAACAGTCAGGCGTTAGTAATAACAATCATCAGGACCAATTAGAGTCATAAACCTCTGTGATTCAGTGTTGTGTCCTAGCCATCGCCTGCCGCCCTTCCAGGGTTCAGGAAGCCTGAGCTGAGG
>NW_020180427.1:0-278 GCF_003031525.2 Neophocaena asiaeorientalis asiaeorientalis | reverse complement strand
TCGGGCTGGTGAGTGCTGGTCGGCACCGATCCCCTGTGCGGAAATCTCTCTGGATTTCCCTCTACACCCCTGTTGCTGCGCTCTCCTCCTCAGCTTCACAGCTCCCCCCGCTCCGCCACCCGCAGTCTCTTCCCGTGCAGGGGCTTCTAGTGTGTGGAAACCTTTTCTCCTTCACAACTCCCTCCTACTGGTGCAGGTCCCGTCCCTATTCTGTAGTCTCTTGTTTATTCTTTTTTGTTTTGCCGTACCCAGGTACGTGGGGACTTTCTTGCCTTTTG
>NW_020180426.1:0-278 GCF_003031525.2 Neophocaena asiaeorientalis asiaeorientalis | reverse complement strand
GCCGTCCCCAGGTGTGCCTGGGTTGAGCTCTGTATAGACACCCGCTCCGGGCAGTGAGAGAACCACAGCTGTACCTGAAGCCATACTCTCTGCCCCATCAGCTACCGCGGGGCTGGGCTTGTGGGAGGGAGGGAGGGGCCGCGGCCTTGTGGCCGGCCCGGTCTGAGTGGGGCTCTGCTGGACCTTCCACAGGAGTTGCTGGGCTGCTACCTGCTAAGGAAGAGGATGTGTCGCCCATACCTGCCATTGGAAGTTCTCCCCAGGCAGAGGTGAGGAAG
>NW_020180425.1:0-278 GCF_003031525.2 Neophocaena asiaeorientalis asiaeorientalis | reverse complement strand
CGCCTGTAGTCCCGGCGCCCGGACGGTGCGGATGCGCCCGGACGGTGCGGATGCGCCCGGGGCGCTAGGGACGCCAGCTTGGGACTCTCGGGCACTGCCGCTTCATTCATTACACCGTTTGCTGAGCGCTTAGTCTGTGCCAGGCGCGGTGCCAGGCGGTTGGAGATGTCGCGGGGACCAGGTGGAGTCCTTGCTATTGGCGGCTTACCTTCTAGGAGGACGATGTGGAAGGAGGGAGATGAGTAATATACCAGTAAAATGAAGATAACTTCCGAGAG
>NW_020180424.1:0-278 GCF_003031525.2 Neophocaena asiaeorientalis asiaeorientalis | reverse complement strand
TGGATGGAAAGTAGTGATTTCATGGGGACTTATTTTATGGGCTAAAGGGATTTCAGCACGGTTGCATGAGCTCTGCTGCAGAACCAGGCTGAGCCAAAAGTTTGAGAGCTGAGTCTGCATACCAAAAGGAAATACCTTCATCCAATGGCAACATGCTACAAAAACAGAAGTACAGAGAAAGAACCCCAGACTGAGGTTCTGTAAGGGACCAAGTCTGCCTGACTCCAAGAAAAGGAAAAGTCTTGACATGGCCACCAAGCAGACCGAAAACAAAACAA
>NW_020180423.1:0-278 GCF_003031525.2 Neophocaena asiaeorientalis asiaeorientalis | reverse complement strand
TGGTTGGGGAACTAAGATCCCACAAGCTGCATGACACAGCCGAAAAAAAAAAAATAATTAATTAAAAAATAAAGTTCCTCCATATCTTTAAAAAAAATAGCAATTATATTTTATGATCCTTATTGCTGTTTCCATAACCGGTGAATTTTTACCTTACAAAGTAATTTAGTAAAAATTCCTTATTTTGCTTTGTGCATTCTACTTTAAAAAAAAAAAGGGCTTCCCTGGTGACACAGAGGTTGAGAGTCCGCTTGCCAATGCAGGGGACACGGGTTCGT
>NW_020180422.1:0-278 GCF_003031525.2 Neophocaena asiaeorientalis asiaeorientalis | reverse complement strand
TTAGGTGATTGTGGGAGGCCAGGATGTCCGCCTTAGTTAATATGGAGGGGCCAGGAAAATCTACCATAGGTGATTACGGGTGCGCAGGACCTGTACGTTATGTGAATGTGGGGTACAGGAAGTTCACCCTTAGATAATCACCTCATCCTGAAGTGATTGTGGGAGCCACGATAATCTATCGTAGTCGTCCTTGGGGGGCCAGGATTGTCTACCTTAGTCGACAGTGACCTCCAGGACACTTGCCTTAGGTGATTGTGGGGGCTTAGGGAAGTCCCCCT
>NW_020180421.1:0-278 GCF_003031525.2 Neophocaena asiaeorientalis asiaeorientalis | reverse complement strand
CAATCTTCTGGAGCCCAGGGACCCATCCTCCTGTCTACCTCGGAGCAGATCTGGATTTGGACTGTGGCCCCACCGTTTATTTTTGTTGTTGTTGTTTGTTTATGGAAGTATAGTTGATTTACAATGTTGCGTGAATTTCTACTGTACAGCAGGAACTTGTGGTTGATCCACCCTTTATACGAGCTTACATCACCGTTCACGAGCTCTGTGAGGTGAACCAGCCGTCCCGACATCTCTTCTTTTCCGTCACCTGCACGGCAGGGTCAACAGTCCTCCCT
>NW_020180420.1:0-278 GCF_003031525.2 Neophocaena asiaeorientalis asiaeorientalis | reverse complement strand
TAGTGACGTATGGTGTCTGACACCTAGCAATCCCTCAGTACACCTTTGTGGAATACATTAATTTTGAAACTTGCCTTATGAGCACTGTATGGATTGATGTTGCTCCCATGGAAGACCTTCTAGAGGGCACGCCACCGTAGTCCAGTCTGGCTTTCTGGGCCTCCCCTTACAACTTAACAAGCATCATTCAGAAACGGATCTGTAGCCTAATCAACAACACAACCCAAACCATAACAAATAGAATTGATTTTGACTCAATTTTCCACACATTTTACTTA
>NW_020180419.1:0-278 GCF_003031525.2 Neophocaena asiaeorientalis asiaeorientalis | reverse complement strand
CATATAAGTCTTTCATCTCCTTGGTCAGGTTTATTCTTAAGCATTTTATTTTGGGGGGGGTGCGATTTTGAAAAGTATTGTTTTTTACATTCCCTTTCTGAGATGTCATTCTCAGTGTAAAAAAATGCAACCGATTTCTGTATGTTAATCTTATATCCTGCTACCTTGCTGAACTTGTTTGTCAGTTCTGGTAGTTTTTATGTGGAGTCCTTAGGGTTGTCTATATGTAGAATAATGTCATCTGCATATAATAACAATTTTACCTCTTCCCTTCCAAT
>NW_020180418.1:0-278 GCF_003031525.2 Neophocaena asiaeorientalis asiaeorientalis | reverse complement strand
TGTCTTCTTTGGAAAAATGTCTATTCAGGTCCTCTGCTCATATTTAAATCAAGTTGTTTGTTTTTTTGACATTGAGCTATGTAAGTTCTTTGTATATTTTGGATATTAACTGCTTATCAGATAGATCATTTACAAATATCTTCTCCCATTGAGTAGGGCCTCTTTGTTTTGTTGATAGTTTCCTTAGCTGTGCAAAAACTTTTTAGTTTGATGTAGTCTCATTTTATTTATTACTGTTTTTGTTTCCCTTGCCTGAGGAGACAGATTGAAAAAAATAT
>NW_020180417.1:0-278 GCF_003031525.2 Neophocaena asiaeorientalis asiaeorientalis | reverse complement strand
CTCTGTACTGTTTTTTGTAACTTCTAGTGAGCTTACGCTTGTTTTAAAATTTAGAGGAAATAAATGGAAGTTGCTTTTCATAGAATTACACTCCTCGCGGGATGCCCCATCCTCTCCAAAGAGCAGTTTCCATCCGCCTGTGGAGGTGGATCAGAGTGGGACCCACTGAGAAAACTTGGTTCAGAGAAAGTCTCTGGGCCATTCACTTGTGTGGAGAAAAGTGGCCATCTTTCAGGGAAATAGAGAAATGCAGAGATTCAGGACCACTCGAAGTGGAA
>NW_020180416.1:0-277 GCF_003031525.2 Neophocaena asiaeorientalis asiaeorientalis | reverse complement strand
GGAAGGCGAAGTCTTAACCACTGGACCACCAGGGAAGTCCATGGCCCTACATCTATTTGCCTTAGCCAGATGTCTGAGAGATATCACTCTTTTGGCTACTTCTATTTTGAATTTTCAGCTTTACACATGAGTAGTATAAATTTTTTAAAATAAAATTTATTTATTTATTTTGGGCTGTTTTGGTTCTTCGTTGTTGCACGCGGGCTTTCTCTAGTTGCGGCAAGCAGGGACTACTATTTGTTGTGGTGCACAGGCTTCTCATTGTAGTGGCTTCTCT
>NW_020180415.1:0-277 GCF_003031525.2 Neophocaena asiaeorientalis asiaeorientalis | reverse complement strand
GTGGGGGAGTGGGAGGTACAAACTATTGGGTGTAAGATAGGTTCAGGGATGTACTGTACAACATGGGGAATAGAGCAATATTTAGTAATAACTGTAAATGGAAAGTAACCCTTAAAAATTGTATAAAAATTTTTAAATATTTTTAAATAAAAATTGTTTAAAAAAAGAAATAGTTACCAATTCATAATAATAATAGCAACAACAGGGGGGATCTTCAAGATGGCAGAGTAAGACATGGATCACCTTCCTCCCCACAAATACATCAGAAATACATCTA
>NW_020180414.1:0-278 GCF_003031525.2 Neophocaena asiaeorientalis asiaeorientalis | reverse complement strand
GTCATCCCATCAAGGACAAGACAGCTGAGGGACCAATTATGGAATTGAAAACAATATCGAGGAAATGTTCCACAATGAAGGTTAGAGAGACCAGAAATGGAAATTCAAGATACTTGGGGAATAGAATGAGGAGGGCCCACGTCATATCTATTGTAAGTGTCAGAAGGAAAGGTCGTGACGTATAACAACGGCCAAAGAAATGAAGAATTGAACATTTTTCAGAGATGAGGACAGGCCAACTAAGTGCTAGGACGCCTGTATTTAAAAGTGACATCTGT
>NW_020180413.1:0-278 GCF_003031525.2 Neophocaena asiaeorientalis asiaeorientalis | reverse complement strand
TGGCCCTCACACCCACTCGGCTTCCAGCCGTGCCGGCTTTGTGACGGGCCCTTTCTCACACCTGTCTGTCTGTAGATACTGCCCCCTCTGTGCCAGAGCCCCTGCCTTTCCCTCCTGTTCCCTCAGGGGGAGCCTGTGCCCTTCTGTCTTCCCACAGCCCTCGGTGGGTTGCACTTGACCATTCATCAGTCCTCCCCACCCCGCTATAAGCTGTGAATTCATGAAGGTTCCTTAGCCTAGCATGTTCTGTCCCAGGACCCTTGGACCTGCTGTGCCTT
>NW_020180412.1:0-278 GCF_003031525.2 Neophocaena asiaeorientalis asiaeorientalis | reverse complement strand
AATTAGTTCCTCTCAAATATTCCTCACCTGCCCCTTCCCAGCTAACAGTAGTAGTAGGGGATCAGAGACTTGATGGGGCATTTTCTGATGGTTTCATGTTAAGATGCAACGTAGTACCACGCAGGTTGATTGCAAGTCTGCAAAAATGTAACCCATTTCATAAAATGGATTAACGTTTTACCACAGTAGTGCTTAAATCACGGCGAAACTGGACTTGTTACAGTTGATAACAAAATTCTTCAAATGAGTATGATTTGACTATCAAAGGATTAAGAGAA
>NW_020180411.1:0-278 GCF_003031525.2 Neophocaena asiaeorientalis asiaeorientalis | reverse complement strand
TTTGCTGTACACCAGAAACTAACAGAACATTGTAAATCAGCTATACTTCAATTAAAAAAAAAAACTTTTTAAGAATCCAAAATAAAGAAAATGAAAGGCAAGTCACAGACTTGGAGAAAATGTTTGCAAGATATATGTCCAACAAAGGACTTAAAATTAGAATATATAAAGAACTCTTACAACTCAATAATAAGAAGGCAAATAACTTTTTTAATGGGTAAAGATTCAACAAACACCGTATCAAAGAAGATACAGGGATGGCAAATAAACATATGAAA
>NW_020180410.1:0-276 GCF_003031525.2 Neophocaena asiaeorientalis asiaeorientalis | reverse complement strand
GGGTGCATGTATTTTTTTGAATTATAGTTTTGTCTGGATATGCCTGGGAGTGGATTGCTGGATCATATGATAATTCTAATTCTAGTTTTCTGAGTAACCTTCGTACTTTTTTCCACCCTGGCTGCACCAACTCACATTCCCACCAACAGTGTAGAAGGGTTCCCTTTTTTTTCTTCACACTCTCTCCAGCATTTGTAGACTTTTTAGTGATGACAGCCATTCTGACCAGTGTGACGTGCTACCTCATTGTAGTTTTGATTTGCATTTCTTCAATAA
>NW_020180409.1:0-277 GCF_003031525.2 Neophocaena asiaeorientalis asiaeorientalis | reverse complement strand
GTGCAGCCTGCCACTGCCAGGGTCCCGGGATCGAGGGACAAATATCCTGGGGGAATGCATGGCACGCCTCAGGCTGTGCAACGTCCTGCTGGCCTCTGCCGCCGCAGGCTTGCCCTGCATCTGCACCCCTCCCTCCCCCCCGGCCTGATTGAACCAGAGCCCGGAAGCAGCTGCTCCTTTAACCCCGGCCTATCTCAGCGAAGAACAGACGCCCTCCGGTGACCTACACGCAGAGCCGGGGCCAAATCCAAAGTTGAGCCCCGGGAGCTGTGCGAAC
>NW_020180408.1:0-277 GCF_003031525.2 Neophocaena asiaeorientalis asiaeorientalis | reverse complement strand
CCATTCTGACTGGTGTGAGGTGATACCTCATTGGAGTTTTGGTTTGCATTACTCTAATAATTAGTGATATTTAGCATCTTTTCATGTGCTTTTTGGCCATCTTTATGTCTTCATTAGAGAAATGTATATTTAGATCTTCTGCCCATTTTTTGATTAGGTTGTTAGTTTTTTCATATTGAGCTGCATGAGCTGTTTGTATATTTTGAGGTTTATCCTTTGTTGGTCACTTTGTTTGTAAATATTTTCTCCCATTCTGTGGGTTGTGTTTTCATTTTGT
>NW_020180407.1:0-277 GCF_003031525.2 Neophocaena asiaeorientalis asiaeorientalis | reverse complement strand
CTTTGGTCTCAGAGGCTTGAAGCCTGTCCAGCTGATGCCACTTAGCTTTGCCACTGCTAGGTGTGTTGACTGTTCAGATGTGTGCAAGATCCGTGTCACACGTTCTAACCCTTTTTTTTGCACTGCCTGTGTCAGGAATTACAGACACTTACATGGTCAGCATTTGTGGTCAACCCTAGATTATTTTTGCAAGACTCCTTAAGGTTCTTCTAGTGATACATTTTTTTCCCTGAAATCTGTCATTGGTTGGTTCACTCTGGGCCAGTGTCTTTCTCCT
>NW_020180406.1:0-277 GCF_003031525.2 Neophocaena asiaeorientalis asiaeorientalis | reverse complement strand
GGAGCTTTCAGTCTTTTATCATTGAGTTAGCTGTGAATTTTTTATATACGCCCTTAATCATGTTGAGAATGTTTGTTTTAATTCTTTTGGGTGTTTTATCATGAAAGCATGTTAGGTTTTGTCAAAGGCTTTTTTCTGCATCAGTTGATGTGGTATATTAGATTGATTTTCATGTGTTAAACCATCTTTGCATTTCTGGGATAAATTCCACTTGGTTATGGGGTCTAATCATGTTAATATGATCATGTTAATAATCTATGCATGATCTAACATGATA
>NW_020180405.1:0-277 GCF_003031525.2 Neophocaena asiaeorientalis asiaeorientalis | reverse complement strand
GTCCCGGGATCCAGGGACAACTTTCCCGGGAGAATGCACGGTGTGCCTAAGGCTGGTGCAACGTCAAACTGGCCTCTGCTGCCGCAGGCTAGCACCCCACTACCTACCCCCCCCCAAAGCCTGAGTGAGGCAGAGGCCCCGAATCAGTGGCTCCGTTAACCCAGTCCTGTCTGAGGGAGAAACAGACGCCCTCTGGCGACCTACCCACACAGGCGGGGCCAAATCCAAAGCTGAACCCCGGGAGCTTTGAGAACAAAGAAGAGAAAGGGAAATCTCT
>NW_020180404.1:0-277 GCF_003031525.2 Neophocaena asiaeorientalis asiaeorientalis | reverse complement strand
CTTCTATATCAGTCAAGGTCCAGTTGGGAGACAGAAACCACTAGTTATTTGAACAGGGAAAAATTAATACCAAAATAATAACTACTAAAAGAGGTACGAGTGGGCTCTAAGGGGGCTCTAACTTTAAATTACCTGCTCTTTTAATTTGTGATACTTGGATTTCTTAAAGCCCACTTTTACCTATTTTAGTAGTTATTTTGTGGGGGTATTAATTTTTCCCTGTTCAAATAACTGTCGTGGTTTCTGTCTCCCAACTGGACCTTGACTGATATAGAAG
>NW_020180403.1:0-275 GCF_003031525.2 Neophocaena asiaeorientalis asiaeorientalis | reverse complement strand
CAGATAAACAATAAGGACCTACTGTACAGCACAGGGAACTACATTCAATGTCTTGTAATAACCTATATGATGGAAAAGAATCTGAAAAAGAATATATATATATATCTATATATATATGTATGTATAAATGAATCATTTTGCTATACACTTGAAACTAACATAACATTGTAAATTAACTATGTTTCAATTAAAAAGAAGATGTGGTATATGGAATGGAATGGAATATTCCTCAGCTATACAATGGAATATTACTCAGCCATACAAAAGAATGAAAT
>NW_020180402.1:0-277 GCF_003031525.2 Neophocaena asiaeorientalis asiaeorientalis | reverse complement strand
TGCTCCTTTGTCAAAGATCAGTTGACTATATTTAGGTGGGTTTTTTTCTGCACTCTCTATTTTATTCCATTGATCTATTTGTCTGTTTTTTTTTTCTGAGTCTACACTGTCTTCATTACTGTAGCTTTATATTAAGTCTTAATGTTGGGTAGTGTCAGTCTTCCAACTTTTTCTTTTTCAATATTGTATTGGCTATTTTGGGAATTTTGGCTCTCCATATATACTTTATAATCAGTTTGTTGATATTCACAAAATAACTTGCTGGGATTTTGATTGG
>NW_020180401.1:0-277 GCF_003031525.2 Neophocaena asiaeorientalis asiaeorientalis | reverse complement strand
CCAGGTCAGCTCAAGCTTTAAGGATGTCAGCCCAGCCCCAGTCACAGAGGCCTGAGGGGAAGAGAGCAGGCCTTTCTTTCCTCTTTTCTTTATTTAATTTTTGTTTTCTGTTGACGTATAGTTGATTTACTATTATGTCGTGTTTGTTTTAGGCGTCCAGCAAGCTGATACAATTATACATATACAGACATGTATACTTTTGTGGATTTTATTCTCGTATAGGGTATATCACAGTGTTGAGTAGATTTCCCTCTGCTGTACAGTAGGTCCTGGTTGG
>NW_020180400.1:0-277 GCF_003031525.2 Neophocaena asiaeorientalis asiaeorientalis | reverse complement strand
CATTGGTCCTGGGGGCATAGGAAGGAGGCCGAGGGGATAAAAGGAGAGGCAGGCAGGAGGGCCCCTCTGAAACCAGAGGAACAGGAGAGGAGAGGAGGGCGTTTGCCCCACCCACTCGAGCCTAGAAATCCTGCTGGGCTCCCAGGTGAGTTCCCCCGCCCTCTGAGACCAGGGGTGGGGAGTATACCTGGGCCCCTTCTGTTCCGTTGAGCCTATGCCCCACCTCCCACAGCCCAAAGGGCCTTTTCCAGCCCTGTGGGTCCTAAGCATAGGCCCT
>NW_020180399.1:0-277 GCF_003031525.2 Neophocaena asiaeorientalis asiaeorientalis | reverse complement strand
GAGCGAGGATCCCATTACTGTCAGATGGAAGCTATTCTACCTTTTGTGCAACACAGAGTGTCTTATCTGTTATTGCCACAACCCTACCCATGTTCAAAGGGACAGAACACTTTCAACGGGGAGCAGTATTGAAGTTACGTTGTAGGAAGAGAATGAGGGATGGGATATATTGTTGAGTCTATTTGGGGGTAAGGAGGGGAGGAATAAAACCCGCTATATCTGCTCTTCCTAAGAAGCTGATCTCAGGGATCTGCATCCAGAGAGTGAGGGCCCTGGA
>NW_020180398.1:0-277 GCF_003031525.2 Neophocaena asiaeorientalis asiaeorientalis | reverse complement strand
TGTCCATAAACATTTAAAACTGTTTACATACATGTGTATATATATGTCTTGTTCACCATTGTATCCTTTTGGTCTAAGAACAGTACCTAAGAAATAATGAGAACTTAGCAGATATATATTGAATGAATGAATGGATGCTATTATATACGTTTGGATTTAATGTAAATGTGGTTTTCCTTTTCTAAATTGATGTTGTATTATAAGATTTTTATTGCAAAAATATCCTGAAAGTTTTTTTGATTGGTTTTATCATATTCCATCACATGGAAGTAACAAT
>NW_020180397.1:0-277 GCF_003031525.2 Neophocaena asiaeorientalis asiaeorientalis | reverse complement strand
GCTACAATCGCTTCAACAACAACTGCTACAAGTAGGCACTACAGCCCTGCCACCCCTGCCCTGCCTGCCCGTGGGCAGCAGGCAGTCTCACCAGCCCACACGGTCCCCTCTGCCCCCAGGGATGCCATCATCCTCGCACTCATCAACAGCGGGACCAGCTTCTTTGCTGGCTTCGTGGTCTTCTCCATCCTGGGCTTCATGGCCACAGAGCAGGGCGTGCACATCTCCAAGGTGGCGGAATCAGGTAAAGACGCCCCAAGCCCCAGCCCGGCCTCCG
>NW_020180396.1:0-270 GCF_003031525.2 Neophocaena asiaeorientalis asiaeorientalis | reverse complement strand
GGCAGGCATATTCTTAACTACTGTGCCACCAGGGAAGTCCCCAAAAATTTTAACTTTAATGAAGCCCGACATCATCTAATTTTCCTTTTTCTCTTGTGCTTTTGGTGTCTTACCTAAGCAACCAAGACTTTTCCAATTTCACTGTACTGATAATTTTCAAAAACAACTTTGTGGAATAACATAAGGCTACCAAATTTTAATTTCTCCTCAAAAACTAATTTTTAAAAATATTACTATCGGGCTTCCCTGGTGGCGCAGTGGTTGAGAGTC
>NW_020180395.1:0-277 GCF_003031525.2 Neophocaena asiaeorientalis asiaeorientalis | reverse complement strand
CTTCAGGGCCTGAGTTAGGCACAGCCTCAGGCCTTCACTTAAAGACAGCGACAGGGCTTTCGTAGGGACAGTGTCAGGACCTTGGTTAGAAATGGGTCAGTTTATTAACTCAGGATAGTGTCCGAATTTTACTTATTGCCGGCAGCGGGTCCTATATTAGGGACAGATTCTGGACCTTAGTTAGAGACAATGTCAGGGCCCTAGTTAGGACTAGATTAGGCCTCAGTCAGTGAGACCATTAGGGCTTCAGTGAGGATAAGAGGCAGGAAATTAGCTC
>NW_020180394.1:0-277 GCF_003031525.2 Neophocaena asiaeorientalis asiaeorientalis | reverse complement strand
TTTTAAATAGACCTAAAACTTTTAAGTATCCCAAAGGAAGTAGAATTAATTTATGATGAGATTGGAGTCTTTGATATCTCTATTAAGACTAACAAGAAAGAGGCATATGGTGGGGAAATATCAGTAAGGTAGACATGTCTGGCTAAATGGTGTACAATGAAAGCATTAATTAAGACACATGAACAATAATAATAACAGCAGCAGCAAAATTAACAGTTATGGTAATAATAATTAAAAGCCTAGGTGAAAGGGAAAAAGAAGTAAGATGGGGTAGAGG
>NW_020180393.1:0-277 GCF_003031525.2 Neophocaena asiaeorientalis asiaeorientalis | reverse complement strand
TCAAAGAATATTCGAAAAGTAGATATGCATTTCTCTAATTTTTACCTTAATGAATGCACTTTAAAGATGTGAGAAAGTATAAATACGTGACGGTGGTGGGGGGAGAACAAGCTGTGGCATCACAATTTATAACACACACACAGACACACACGCAATCAACAAAAAATTCTGATCTGTCGCTTCAGTTATAATGTGCTTTATGAACATAGATCATGACTTCCTTTGTGAATCATCACATATGCATTCATGGCATCATTTTCAAAGGCTTCTGTCCATT
>NW_020180392.1:0-277 GCF_003031525.2 Neophocaena asiaeorientalis asiaeorientalis | reverse complement strand
TTTTCTTTCTAGCGGGTCTCGGGGAGTTGGGGGCCTTCGTATGAGGGGATAGACATCAAGTCAAGACACAGAGGATGTCCAAGTCCTGCTGTGCGTTAGGGTGAGGACACTGAGGGATGATGTAGATGCACACCCACCCAAAGCAGTGGGGGCCCACAAACTCCCTCCCCCCTCAGCCCTGGGAAACCCCAGGTAGAGGTAGCCTGATGTGTCACCCCTCACTTCGGGCCCCAGGGACCCAGGCAGATGTGGGCCTTGATCTGAGGCCAGAAGACTC
>NW_020180391.1:0-277 GCF_003031525.2 Neophocaena asiaeorientalis asiaeorientalis | reverse complement strand
TTTTTTTCTGTTGCCTGCCTTTCCAGGATCAAGTATTGGGAGTTATGGCTTTTATGGAGTGATTTTAGAATCCTATTTTCCAAACTCTTCCCCATACCTGAAATGACACAGTTAGAAGCCAACATGCTTCCCTTAAGATGCCAATACTTTGGAGAGAGGAGATTCACACACTCCTTAGGGTTCATTACGTATAGGTTTTCCTGACTAGGAAGGCAGCTAGGTACAGGTTTGGACAGACAGGATTGGGGGAAAACGTGTACCACTTGCAAGGGGAGGT
>NW_020180390.1:0-275 GCF_003031525.2 Neophocaena asiaeorientalis asiaeorientalis | reverse complement strand
TGAAAAGATGCTCAACATCACTAATCATTAGGGAAATGAAACTCAAAACCACAATGAGATATCCCATTATACACTTTAGGATGGCTACTACTAAAAAATTTATTATTTCCTAATAATAAGTGTTGGTGAGGATATGGAGAAATTGAAACCCTTGTGCACTGTTGGTGGGAATATAAAATGGTGTAGCTGCTGTGGAAAACAAGATGGTGGAGCCTCCAAAAGTTAAAAAGGGAATTACCTACCATACGACCCAGCAATCCCACTACTGGGCATAT
>NW_020180389.1:0-276 GCF_003031525.2 Neophocaena asiaeorientalis asiaeorientalis | reverse complement strand
TCTGACCACAACACTATGAGATTAGAAATCAATTACAGGAACAAAAATGTAAAAAGCACAAACACATGGAGGCTAAAGAGTATGCTGCTAAATAACCAAGATATCACTGAACAAATCAAAAAGGAAATCAAAAAATACCTGGTAACAAATGACAATGAAAACACCATGACCAAAAACCTATGGGATGCAACAAAAGCAGGTCTAAGAAGGTAGTTCATAAAAATATGACACTGCTTCAAGAAACAAGAAAAATCTCAAATAAACAACCTAACCATA
>NW_020180388.1:0-277 GCF_003031525.2 Neophocaena asiaeorientalis asiaeorientalis | reverse complement strand
AATCACAGTTTCAATTTCAGTGCTTGTGATCGGTCTGTTTACATTTTCTATTTCTTCCTGGTTCAGTGATGGAAGGCAGTGTTTTTCTAAGAATTCTTCCATATCTTCCAGTTTGTCCATTTTACTGCCTTATTGTTGTTTGTAGTAATCTCTCACAATCCTTTATATTTCTTCAGTGGCAGTTGTTATTTCTTCTTTTTCATTTCTAATTCTATTGTTTTCAGTCTTCTCCATTCTTTTCTTGATGAGTCTGGCTAATTGTTTATCAATTTTTTTT
>NW_020180387.1:0-277 GCF_003031525.2 Neophocaena asiaeorientalis asiaeorientalis | reverse complement strand
GTTTTTAGCACCTGTTATCATTGGTGGATTTGTTTTTTGGTATGGTTGCTCACTTTTTTCTTTTATTTTTTTATTACTTTTTAATTTAAAAAAATTTTAATAATTATTTTTAAAATAACTTTTATTTTATTTATTTATTTCTCCCTTTTCTTCTAAGTCATGTGGATTTCCGGGTCTTGGTGCTCAGCCGGGTGTCATCCTGTGCCTCTGAGGTGAGAGAGCTGAGTTCAGGATAATGGTCCACCAGAGACCTCCTGGCTCCATGTAATATCAAATT
>NW_020180386.1:0-277 GCF_003031525.2 Neophocaena asiaeorientalis asiaeorientalis | reverse complement strand
TTCTTAATTGTTTTGGGCTTGTTATTGTAAGTCTTTTCCTTTTCTTGTGTTTTCTGCCTAGAGAAGTTTCTATAGCATTTGTTGTAAAGCACATTTGGTGAATTATCTTACCTTTTGCTTGTCTGTAAAGGTGTTAGTTTCTCTGTCAAATCTGAAAGAGATCTTTGCTGAGTAGAGTAATCTTAGTTGTAGATTTTTTCCTTTCATCAGTTTAATTATGTCCTGCCACTCCCTTATGGCTTGCAAAATTTCTGCTGAAAGATCAGCTATTAAACTT
>NW_020180385.1:0-277 GCF_003031525.2 Neophocaena asiaeorientalis asiaeorientalis | reverse complement strand
GCAGTAGCGGAGGCGTGCAGCAGTTTCCATGATGCCGTAGCAACTGCTCTGTGTTATCTTAACGGCAGAAGGCTTTTCAGGACACCTAGGATCCTCGCGTAGGCACCCTGTTGCCGACAGGAACAGTGAGTACCCCCAGGCCACCCTAGCCCTGCAAAGCAAGTTTCAGGCCCATAGCCCTTTGGAGCCAATCTGTGTGGGCCGAGTATAGGGCAACATGCTGCACTCCTTCGTGGGACAGCTTGAAATCCCAAGCACTCTCAGAGTTTCACGAACA
>NW_020180384.1:0-277 GCF_003031525.2 Neophocaena asiaeorientalis asiaeorientalis | reverse complement strand
TCCCCACCTCTGGTAACCACAGATCTTGTCTGTTTTCAGTGAGCTTGTTGGTTTTTGAAATATAACTGACCTACAACACTTTGTTGGTCCCTGTTATACAACATACTTCTGTACATGTCAGAGTGATCTCCACAGTAAGTCGAGTTAACATCTGTCACGACACAAAGATAGTGCGCAGGTATTGGCTCCGTTCCCCACCCTGTATATTCATACCTATGATTCATGTGTTTTGTGATTGTAAGTTTGTACCTCTTAATCTCCCTCACCTATTTCTTTC
>NW_020180383.1:0-276 GCF_003031525.2 Neophocaena asiaeorientalis asiaeorientalis | reverse complement strand
CAACAGCAGCAATAGAAGTAGTGGTAGTATATTTGCCATGCACTGAGCTAGTAGTATTGATAGTAGTAGAAGCAGCAGCAGCAGTAGTAGTAGTAATAGTATTTGCCATGTATTGGATTACTAGTAGTATCTGTAGTAGTAGAAGTAATAGCAGCAGCAGCAGCAGTAGTAGTAATACTAGTAGTATTTACAAGGCACTGGGTTAGTAGTAGAAGTTATAGTAGTAGTGTTTGAATCAGTAGTAGAAGTGGCAGCATCAGTATTACTGGCAGCAGA
>NW_020180382.1:0-277 GCF_003031525.2 Neophocaena asiaeorientalis asiaeorientalis | reverse complement strand
TATATATATGGTATTTCATTGCTTTCATACTTAAAATGGTTATCTTCTGAAAAACAGATAAATACTCATCTACATCTTGGAGATAACTGCACTTTCATTTATTTTAATGGGCTCTCTAAAGCAGTTTGAAATAGCTTTTTAATGTATGATGCAGAACGAGCATATATCCATCCTCCTAACCATATTTCAATTAGTTAAACTATTATTAAACAGTGTCGTTTATACACTAACCATTCCTTTAACCACTGAATTCTTTTTTTTGTTGTTTTTTTTTTTT
>NW_020180381.1:0-276 GCF_003031525.2 Neophocaena asiaeorientalis asiaeorientalis | reverse complement strand
TTGTTTTTACCATTTGTCCTAGGGTTCTGTCTGTCTGTTTTGGGGTTTTTTTTTTTTTTAATCTTTCTTCCTTTTCTTCTGAGCCCTGTGGTCTTGGTGCTCTGGCCGGGTGTTGGGCCTGAGCCTCTGAGGTGGGAGGGCTGAGTCCAGGACACTGGAACACCAGAAACCTCCCAGCCCCACTTAATATCAATTGGCGAGAGCTCTCCCAGAGATCTTCATCTCAACACTAAGGCCCAGCTCCACCCAACGGCCAGCAAGCTCCAGTGCTGGACG
>NW_020180380.1:0-276 GCF_003031525.2 Neophocaena asiaeorientalis asiaeorientalis | reverse complement strand
CCCTGGCAACCACTGATCCTTTTACTGTCTCCATAGTTTTGTCTTTTCCAGAGTGTCTTATAGCTGGAATCATACAGTCTGCAGCCTTTTCAGGTTGGCGTCCTTCACTTAGTCATATGCATTCAAGGTTCCCCCATGGCTTTTCGTGGCTTGATAGATCATTTCTTGTTAGCAGTGAATACTATTCCATTGTCTGGATGGACCACAGTTTATGTCTCCATTTGCCTACCAAGGTCATCTTGGTTGCTTCCAAGTTTGGGCAATTATGAATAAAGC
>NW_020180379.1:0-276 GCF_003031525.2 Neophocaena asiaeorientalis asiaeorientalis | reverse complement strand
GGGAAGGTTTTTAAGATGGGGTGTGGTCTTGGTAGATGTGCCATCATTCGTGTGGTTTATCAGTTATTTCTGGTTCTCCTCTGTGGGCCTTTGGTGGCACTGCATTTCCCAGCCTCCTTGTGATTGGATGGGACCCCACGAATGGCTCTGGCCATCAAGACGTGAGTGGACATGACATATGTTATTTCTGGGTGAAGCATCTAGTGGCTGGTGTAAGACCCCATCAAGTTCTCTTTCCCTCTACCGTGTTAACTGTCAGTGTTCCAGATGGCTGTG
>NW_020180378.1:0-273 GCF_003031525.2 Neophocaena asiaeorientalis asiaeorientalis | reverse complement strand
GTGGGTTTGTCATATATGGCCTTTATTATGTTGAGGTATGATCTCTCTATACCCACTTTTTTGAGAGTTTTTATCATATATGGATGACAGGTTTTGTCAAGTGCTTTCTCTGCATCTATTGAGTTGATCATATACTTTTTATACTTTATTTTGTTAAGGTGGTGTTTGTTATTGA
Source organism: Neophocaena asiaeorientalis asiaeorientalis (assembly GCF_003031525.2). Lineage (NCBI taxonomy): Eukaryota > Metazoa > Chordata > Mammalia > Artiodactyla > Phocoenidae > Neophocaena > Neophocaena asiaeorientalis. The sequence continues at coordinate 98 of NW_020180378.1, read as the reverse complement.
TTTGCAGATGATGAAACATCCTTGCATCCCTGGGATAAATGCCACTTGATTGTGTTTTATGATCCTTTTAATGTATTGTTGAATTTGGTTTGCTAATA
>NW_020180377.1:0-276 GCF_003031525.2 Neophocaena asiaeorientalis asiaeorientalis | reverse complement strand
CTTTCCCAGCATCAGCTCTGCGCTTTTGGCAGGCCTTTTCCGCCCTCTAGTGGTCATAATTGGGAGTGCACCCAGTGGAGCTAGAAAGCCAGACTACCTTTCAAGGGTGTCTTCTGAGTCACTTCACTTGTGCATTCGGTAGGTAGGCAACTCTGCTGTTGACAAGTCTTGTGATCTGGGGTGGGTCTCAGCTCTTTCCGGCTTTGGTTTTTCCATCCGTCCTGGGAGCAGGTGAACCAGATCATCTTTAATGACCTGTCCAGTTTCCACCTCCTT
>NW_020180376.1:0-276 GCF_003031525.2 Neophocaena asiaeorientalis asiaeorientalis | reverse complement strand
TTTTTTTTCCAATAAAATTGTATGTATCTGTCTGAAAGATCAGGTGTTCTACCATTAAAAAGGTGGTTACATGCTAATTCTTGATTTTTAAAAAGTCACATCCATTAAGGTGAGGATTATTTGATTTCTATGGGGAGGAGACAAGATGGCAGAGTAGAAGGACTTGAGCTTACCTCCCCTCATGAAAACACCAAAATCACAGCTAACTGCTGAACGACAATCGAAAAAAAGATGAGAACCTACCAAAAAGATACTCTACATCCAAAGACAAAGAAG
>NW_020180375.1:0-276 GCF_003031525.2 Neophocaena asiaeorientalis asiaeorientalis | reverse complement strand
GCAGGTTTCCTGCCTTTAAATCTCTGTGGACAATACCCTCCTGGTGGACTCTGCTCTCAGCTGCTTTGCTTTCCTACTGCCATGAGCCACGAGGTACTCAAACACGTCTCCTCCACTAGCGTCCTCCTAACAAGGCGGAGAGTTTCCTCAGCCTCCGTCACTTCAAATACTTCACTATGTTGAGATGATCCAAACCTTCATGATTCCTGCTTTGCGGGACAGTCTCCGGAGGCTGGAGGAGTTCCGCTGAGTCTCATCAACGATCTTCACGGCTCT
>NW_020180374.1:0-276 GCF_003031525.2 Neophocaena asiaeorientalis asiaeorientalis | reverse complement strand
AAATAGGACAGACAGAACCCTAGGACAAATGGTAAAAGCAAGTCATGCACAGCAGTGTACACATACACACTCAGAAAAAGAAAAAAAGGAAAAAAATATATATATATATAATTGCTCCCAAAGTCCACCCCTTCAATTTGGGATTATTTCTTCTCTATTCAGGTATTCTAGAGATGCAGTGTACATCAAGTTGACTCTGGAGATTTAATCCGCTGCTCCTGAGGCTGTGGGAAGCGATTTCCCTTTCTCTTCTTTGTTCACACAGCTCCCGGGGTT
>NW_020180373.1:0-276 GCF_003031525.2 Neophocaena asiaeorientalis asiaeorientalis | reverse complement strand
TGCTTGAAGATAACAGGGAAGGTACTGAAGTTCTATGTGGCAGCAGCAAGGACAAGATCGAGCCCCAGCAAAGGAAACCTGCAGCGGAGGTCTCCCTAGTTCTGAGGACGTTGAAATTGGAAACAGTGGCTGGTGCACTGAGGTGCCAAGGGCATCCTCCCTCAGACTCATGGGTCGCGGCCTGAAATGTTGAGGTCAGGGGCCACCAAGGGCTGGACAGAGGGGATGCTGACATAATTCAAAATGTGCTGCCAATTCAAAACCAACCCAGAGTTG
>NW_020180372.1:0-276 GCF_003031525.2 Neophocaena asiaeorientalis asiaeorientalis | reverse complement strand
TTGGTAGAATTCACCTGGGAAGTCATCTTATCCTGGGCTTTTCTTTGTTGGGAAGTTTTTGATTACTAATTCCATCTCCTATGCTGCTGTTTGTCTTTTTAAACTTTTTATTTCTGCTGGATTCAGTCTTTGGTAGGTCATCCTATGTGTTGGCATATAATTATTTATAATAATTTGCCTTGATCTTTTTAAAATTTCTGTGACATCTGTTGTAACGTCTCCTCTCTTTCATTTCTGATTTTTTTTTTTTTTTTTGCGGTACATGGGCCTCTCACT
>NW_020180371.1:0-276 GCF_003031525.2 Neophocaena asiaeorientalis asiaeorientalis | reverse complement strand
TATAAATATATGGGTTTATTTCTGGACTCTCAGTTCTATTCCATCTATACACCTATCCTTGGGCCAGTAACACTGTCTTGATTACTGCAGGTCTGTAGTCAGTTTTGAAATCAAAAGTAGAAGTCCTGGAACTTTGTTCTTCCATCTGAAGATTGTTTCAGCTATTCTGGGTCCCACGAATTTACCTATTAATCTCAGAATCAGCTTGTCAATTTGTGTAAAAAGGTAGTTGACTACGTCTGCATCTCTATTCCTGCCCTGCAAATAGGTTCATCT
>NW_020180370.1:0-276 GCF_003031525.2 Neophocaena asiaeorientalis asiaeorientalis | reverse complement strand
TGCAAATTGTAGGCACTCAATACATGTTCAGATGAATGAATCCTTCCTTTCAGTGCGAATTGTATCCGTGGGCTCTAAATGTTCAGGCCATTTACCTCATCTAAACTAAAACTTCAGACTAGGCTTTTAGGAATAAATATGACTGAAACAGATAGCAAGATTTATTTCTCATCTGGTTTTGATAGCTTTTAAACATACTTAAAAGCATCAGGAACCAAGATGGAGTTAAAATCAGGGAAAGGCACAGTCTAGGCCTCCACTCTAGTATGTGTAACT
>NW_020180369.1:0-276 GCF_003031525.2 Neophocaena asiaeorientalis asiaeorientalis | reverse complement strand
ACTTGGTTGTAGTGTATTATCCTTAATATAGATTACTGGGGCCAATTTGTTAAGGATTTTTGTGTTTATGTTCATTAATACTGTTTTGTGTACTTTTCTTCTACTATAGTCGTCTGGTTTTGGTATCAGATAAATAAGGTGACCTCAAAAAATGAGTTGGAAAATGTTCTCTCCTCTTCTGTTCTGAAAGAATTTTGCAGGGTTGATATTATTTCTTTCTTAAATACTCAACAGGCTAAAATTCTTTGTGATCTTGTGTTTTCTTATTGGGAAGAC
>NW_020180368.1:0-276 GCF_003031525.2 Neophocaena asiaeorientalis asiaeorientalis | reverse complement strand
CAAGATGGTGGTTGATTTGAGGAGAGGGAAAAAAGGAAGTGATCAGGAAGTGGATGCTGGAAGCTGCATTTAATGTTCTATGCCATAACTTACTTGTAGGTATACAGCTGTTTATTTTATTGTTGCTCTTTACCTCTATTTCAGGTTTTATACACTTTAGTATGCTAGCTGTATTTCACAATAATTTTAAAATAAATTAATGTAGAGATTTTAAACAAGAGAATGAATAACAGATTGTTCATGTAATAACCATCACTCAGGCTATTCAGAGAAGAC
>NW_020180367.1:0-275 GCF_003031525.2 Neophocaena asiaeorientalis asiaeorientalis | reverse complement strand
GTCTTCATTGCTGTGTGCAGGCTTTCTCTAGTTGTGGTAAGTGCGGATACTCTTCATTGCAGTATGTGCACTTCTCATTTCTGTGGCTTGTTTTGTTGTGGAGCACAGGCTGTAGACACGTAGGCCTCAGTAGTTGTGGCTCGTGGGCTCAGTAGTTGTGTGTCATGGGCTCTAGAGCACAGGCTGTATAGTTGTGGTTCACAGGGTTAGTTGCTCCGCAACATGTGGGATCTTCCTGTACCAGGGCTCAAACCCGTGTTCCCTGCATTGGCAGG
>NW_020180366.1:0-276 GCF_003031525.2 Neophocaena asiaeorientalis asiaeorientalis | reverse complement strand
GTCTGCCTCACAGAACTGTTGCAGCACCCCGTGAGCTATGGACACATAGCACCTGGCCCACAGGAGACTTAAAAGAGTGGATCCAACCAATTCATGAATAAACAACTTGCAATGGATTTTATGCTTTTCAAAGAGCTGTCAGTCCCCACCACTCTTATTACCCCTACTACATGGATGAAGAAACACTGGCTAGATGTGGTCACTTGAAGCAGGTAGCAATACCTGCTTCAATAAATGGCAGGGCTGGGTCTTATCCTGGGACTCCACTAAGGAAAA
>NW_020180365.1:0-276 GCF_003031525.2 Neophocaena asiaeorientalis asiaeorientalis | reverse complement strand
CATTTCTGGGTTTGCCCCTCATTAAGGGGTCTTGGAGCCTTGCATTTAATCTGTGGTCATGGGGCTCAGAGATTCTGAGGATTGAAACATATCCTGTCTTCTGGAGTTCTTTTCAGTTAGGATCAAAAAGTGTGAAGAATTGCAAGACATCCCTGTCTTCTAAAGTCCTGGAAGTTGGTTCAGAGAGTGAGAGGGATTGTAAGACAACCTTGTTCTCCAAACCTGAAGAGTGATCGGGGATGTCTGATCATTGAAAACTTCAGAGAAACAATTTGT
>NW_020180364.1:0-275 GCF_003031525.2 Neophocaena asiaeorientalis asiaeorientalis | reverse complement strand
TGGCAGTGGCGGGCTGCACAGGCTCCTGGAAGGGGAGGTGTAGAGAGGACCTGCGCTTGCACACAGGATTCTTAGTGGTGTCAGCAGCAGCCTTAGTGTCTCATGCCCGTCTCTGGTTTCTGCGCTGATAGCCGCAGCTCGTGCCCATCTCTGGAGCTCGTTTAGGCAGTGCCCTGAGTCCCCTCTCCTCAAGCACCCCAAAACAATGGTCTGTTGCCTCTTAGGCAGTTCCAAACTTTTTCCCAGACTCCCTCTGGGCTAGCTGTGGTGCACTA
>NW_020180363.1:0-276 GCF_003031525.2 Neophocaena asiaeorientalis asiaeorientalis | reverse complement strand
TTTCTTTGCTAGCCACTTTTTTTCTATTTTTTTGTTTGTTTTGTTTGTTTCTATTTTCCACTTTATCTCTAGAGACCTGGGTCTTTTCCAATGAAAGAGTGTTTTACAGATTCTAAGGGTGATTTCTAGGTAAAGACAGAAGATGATTTTTTTTTAACCTTCAAGGTCCATACCAAAAAAATGAATATAAGCTTTCATGGAAGCAATTGAAAATGCAGATCATTTTAATTCCATCCCATTTTTCAGAATTCTCAATCGTAATCCTTTGACAACAGT
>NW_020180362.1:0-276 GCF_003031525.2 Neophocaena asiaeorientalis asiaeorientalis | reverse complement strand
TCCCATCCAGGATATCACATTATGTTTAGTCATCATGTCTCTTTAGGCTCCTCTTAACTGTGACAGTTTCTCAGGCTTTCCTTGTTTTTGATGACATTGGCCCTTTTGCGAAGTACTGGCCAGGTGTTTTGTAGAATGTCTCCCAACTGGGATTTCTCTGATGTTTTCCTCACAATTATAATGGGGTTATGGGTTTGGGGGAGGAGATCACAGAGGTAAAGTGCCAATTTTATCACATAACATCAAGGGTATATACTATCAATGTGGCTTATCATT
>NW_020180361.1:0-276 GCF_003031525.2 Neophocaena asiaeorientalis asiaeorientalis | reverse complement strand
TTTGGTAACCATAAATTTGTTAGAGAATAATGTTAACTTAAACATCATTGGAAATAGATTATCCTTGACATGACTCTTACTAGGAAATGAATCTAGCAGAATTCTTAAATTATATTAAATTTACAAAAAAGTTCAGGCTGCCCACAGCAAATTCTATACACGAAAACATTTTTATAAGTGTCTAACAACTGTAATCTGCTTTTAACAAGTATCACTACCACAGGAAGGTAGTCAAATAAGTGCTCACTTACATTTTCTTTGGCTTGTTGATGCCCC
>NW_020180360.1:0-276 GCF_003031525.2 Neophocaena asiaeorientalis asiaeorientalis | reverse complement strand
TGATTGAATTTGGGGGGAACGAGTAGCAGGAGCAGTCAGTAAAGAATTCTAAGCTGGTGGATTCTAAGGTTTACATCTCCTGCTTTATCATTTCACAAGTATGTACAGGTCCTGCAAGGTATTTGATATATGCTGTGTTCAGTGAATACTTTCTCTTGGGCTAAGTGAAGACTTCAGTGTCTGCTTATATTTACCAGGTTAATGAAAAGAACAGCAAGAGCTCAAGGTTATAAAGACAAGAATTAGCTCCAGCGATGGGCAGTTTTGAACACATAT
>NW_020180359.1:0-276 GCF_003031525.2 Neophocaena asiaeorientalis asiaeorientalis | reverse complement strand
ATTTTACTCTTATCATCCTAGCCATTACATTTGGATATTAAAAGTACTGGGTCATTGATCTTTCAGCTTCACATCCATATATGCAACCACCACTAGGAACTCTCTACTTGAATATCATAAACTCACCCCAAGTTCAGCATGTCAAATTTAATTCATAATATATACTACCTCCCTCCCACTAAACCAGAAATTAAAAACCAATAAACAAACTTCTTTTATAGTGTATGGCATTCTCGTCTATCCATGTACATCTTTGTTGCACAGCCTAGAAAATTT
>NW_020180358.1:0-275 GCF_003031525.2 Neophocaena asiaeorientalis asiaeorientalis | reverse complement strand
CCTAAGTGTAAGACTGGATACTATAAAACTCCTAGAGGAAAGTATAAGCAGAACATGCTTTGACATAAATTGCAGCAATATTTTGGGGGATCCATCTCCTAAAGTAATACAAGTTTAAAAAATAAACAAATGGGAACAAATTAAACTTAAAACTTTTAAACAGCAAAGGAAACCATAAACAAAATGAAAAAACAACCTAGGACTGGGAGAAAATATATGCAAACAATGCTAAGGACAAGGGATTAATTTCAAAAATACACAAACAGCTCATACAG
>NW_020180357.1:0-276 GCF_003031525.2 Neophocaena asiaeorientalis asiaeorientalis | reverse complement strand
GTTTACAAGTCTTACATAATTTAATGAAATGACCCCATTAACATTAAAACCTCATGTATCTAGGGACCCCATTTGTCCCTAGTTACAATTTCTGTGCTAAAGTCTATTTTTTTCTGATATTAGTCACTCCAGGTTTTTTGATTACTGTTGCATGAAATTTTTTTTCTATCATTTTATTTTCATTCTGTTTGTGTCTTTGAGTCTAAAATGTGTCTCCTGAAATCAACATATTGTTAGATTTTGTATTTCTATTCATCCTGCAGGTCTTTTCTGTTT
>NW_020180356.1:0-276 GCF_003031525.2 Neophocaena asiaeorientalis asiaeorientalis | reverse complement strand
ATTTCTATATTTTCATATAAATATATTTATACTTACATTGTATTAAAATTTAGAAAATATTCACCTTTCCATTTCATTAAATTTGCATGGTTTTTTATTTATTAAATTCTTATGAGAGAAAACTTCTTGAGTGTTTTAAGTTCTGAAACCTACATTCTTATTTTTTCCTATGTAAATTTATTTCAGACTAGTATTTGTCCATTTTGTCCTTTGGAACAGTCCTACCACTTTCATTTCAGGAAATGCTTGTCAAAAGGTGGAATTCCACGGAATTGA
>NW_020180355.1:0-263 GCF_003031525.2 Neophocaena asiaeorientalis asiaeorientalis | reverse complement strand
GATCTAGTTCCCTGACCAGGGATCAAACCTGGGCCCCCTGTTTTGGGAGTGCAGAGTCTTAGCCACTACCACCAGGGAAGACCCAAGGAAACTCTTCTTACAAACTCTCAGATGATTTTTAAGAACACCATAAGAAACTTAACACTCAGATAAAACATGGTAAGCAACAGTCAAGTTTCTTCTGTTTAAATGTTAAAGAGCACTACCTTTTTATTAATTACATCTTTTTTTTCACACACACACACACACACACACACACACAC
>NW_020180354.1:0-275 GCF_003031525.2 Neophocaena asiaeorientalis asiaeorientalis | reverse complement strand
GCACATTCTATATCTCTTTCATGCATAAATGTTGGTCTTCTCTGTTCCAGGAACAAATTTTTTGCCCTGATCTTAGGTTCCATTTTTACCTCTTACTTTACATAGGAAGGCAGGCTCTCTCAGCCCTATGGTTTCTGTATTTGCTTAGGGATTTACCAGATCACTCTGGCATAAGCTCTTTGAAACAAAAGATGGGTTTTGTTTAGTGTTTGATTTAGAGAAGAGGCTGATTATTATGAGTCCATGAGCTTCTCCCATGTTTCCTTTCCTTCTAG
>NW_020180353.1:0-275 GCF_003031525.2 Neophocaena asiaeorientalis asiaeorientalis | reverse complement strand
ATAGGCCTGCAGATAGTTAGATAATTTCCTGAGAAAATTCTATGAATTCAATTTTTTGCAACTTCTCATACTTAGAAAAGCACTAAAATCATTAAGAGTGACAAATGCTCCTCATGAGTAGCAGCAACCTTCTACCAAGATGTGTCCTTGATTGCACGTATCCTCTTCACCACAATCACGTATATACTGACGTCCCCATTATGTGCTTGGAGAAATTCATCAGAGCTGACTGAGAGGCTGTCCTCCAGGCTATAGTCCTCAGTAAGTCCTCCCAA
>NW_020180352.1:0-275 GCF_003031525.2 Neophocaena asiaeorientalis asiaeorientalis | reverse complement strand
TATATTTTTATTTTTCCTAATAAATCTTTTATTTTTCTAATCTTATGTTATTCTTTATACTTTGTTATTGTTCTCTCCTTTTGCTTATTCCCCCCATCCCTTTTTTCTCTCTTTTTTATGTTATGGTTTTATTTTACCTTTTTGCAGTTGTTTCAATTATATTTCATTTTTCCTAATATATTTTTTATCTTTCTAACTTTATTTAGTTTTTTATTCTTGATATTGTACTGCTCCTTTTTTTCGTTCTTTCTCTTTTTTTTTTTTTTTTTTTTTTA
>NW_020180351.1:0-275 GCF_003031525.2 Neophocaena asiaeorientalis asiaeorientalis | reverse complement strand
GATCAATAAAAACATGATTTGATTTTTGGAAAAGGAAAAAAGTTGTAAAATTTTAGCCAGGCTCAACAAGAAGAAAGAAGAGAGGACTCAAATAAATGAAATATGAAATGAAACAAGAGAAATAAAAATTGACACTACAGAAATATGAAAAAAAGCATGCTATATATAATTACATACAGACCAAATAACCTATAAGAAATTGACAAATTCTAGAATCATATCATTAATAAACAGACAGATCATTACAGGTGAAATTGCCTTTGTAATAAAAATAA
>NW_020180350.1:0-275 GCF_003031525.2 Neophocaena asiaeorientalis asiaeorientalis | reverse complement strand
TAGGTAAACCAGGTTAAAGTTCTTTAAAGATTTTCAGTATGCGTTTCTGAAGGTAATATTTATTACATAATATTTAATTATTTCTAATTTAGCCCAGTGATGGGCTGGCATCACTGACATCCCCTGCTATGGTCAGGCAGCAAGTCTCCATTCTAGGAGTTTACAAGTTGGAGAGTAAAGACAAATACACACAAAACCATTAAATAACATTTCCGGAGTTTATATTGATAAAACACGCTAGAGGTTCTTGAATAGAGAATTGATTCTATAAACTG
>NW_020180349.1:0-274 GCF_003031525.2 Neophocaena asiaeorientalis asiaeorientalis | reverse complement strand
CTGTCTGACTTACTTCACTTAGTATGATAATCTCAAGGTCCTTCCATGTTGTTGCAAATGGCATTATTTCATTCTTTTTAATGACTGATTAATATTCCATTGTATATATGTACCATACCTTCTTTATCTATTCATCTGTCGATTTGGACATTTAGTTTTTTTCATGTCTAGGCTATTGTAAAGAGCACTGAAGTGAACATTGGGGTGCATGAGTTCTTTTGAAGCATGTTTTCCTCCAGATATATGCCCGGGAGTGGGATTGCTGGATCATATG
>NW_020180348.1:0-275 GCF_003031525.2 Neophocaena asiaeorientalis asiaeorientalis | reverse complement strand
TTCAAACTTTTTCATTATTACTATATTTGTTATGGTGATCTGAGATCAGTGATCTTTGACGTTACTATTGTAATTGTTTTGGGGTGCCACGAACCACACACATAGAAGGTGAACTTAATCGATAAATATTTGCGTGTGTTCTGACTGTTCCACTGACTGGCTGTTCCCCTGTCTCCCTTTCCTCAGGTCTCTTTACTCCCTGAGATTCACAATGTTGAAATTAGGCCAATTAATAACCATACAATGGCCTCTAAGTGTTCAAGTGAAAGGAAGAG
>NW_020180347.1:0-275 GCF_003031525.2 Neophocaena asiaeorientalis asiaeorientalis | reverse complement strand
TGGACACCTGTACAAAATGGACCTTCTTCGTGTTTCTTGTCTTTGTCCCATGTTCTTCTGCAGACACAGCTTCAATGTCTTCTATCTTGGTATCTTAGTCCATTAATTATGACTGCCAAATGGTGATGGAGGCCGAAATAGAGGAGTTGAGAATGTATTATGGACCACTTTGTATAATAACTTATTTCAGGTCATATTGTAATGAGTACAAAATACCCTAAATTTAGGAATTATGTTTTCTTCTTTCCTTCTCTTCTGCTTTCCTCTATGGACTG
>NW_020180346.1:0-275 GCF_003031525.2 Neophocaena asiaeorientalis asiaeorientalis | reverse complement strand
AAAAGCTTATGTGACACTGTGAAAGCAATGCTAAGGGATAATTTATAGCTATAAACACATTAAAAAACAAGAAAGATCTCAAGTCAACATCTAACTTTACAATGTAAGGAACCTGTAAAAGAGGAAAAAATTAAATCCAAAGCTAGCAGAAGGAAAGAAATAATAAAGATTAGAGATAAAATGAAATAGAGAATAGAAAAGTGATAGAAAAGCAACAAAACCCAAAGCTGATTCTCGAAAAGATCAACAAAATGGATAAACATTTAGCTAGATGG
>NW_020180345.1:0-275 GCF_003031525.2 Neophocaena asiaeorientalis asiaeorientalis | reverse complement strand
GTGGCGCAGTGGTTAAGACTCCATGCTCCCAATGCAGAGGGTCCGAGTTTGATCCCTGGTCAGAGAACAAGATCCCACATGCATTCTGCAACTAAGGAGCCTGCATGCTGCAACCCAGGAGCCCATGTGCCGCAACTAAGGAGCCCACCGCCGCAACCAAATAAATAAGTAAATAAATATTAAAAAAAAAAAAAGCAAGGCATCTTTATTTTCACATTTTTAATTTTTAATTTTTTTTTTTTTGGCTGCACCACACAGCTTGTGGGATCTCAGTT
>NW_020180344.1:0-274 GCF_003031525.2 Neophocaena asiaeorientalis asiaeorientalis | reverse complement strand
GGTAAATGGGATTGTTTCCTTAATTTCTCTTTCTGATATTCATTGTTAGTGTATAGAAATGCAACTGATTTCTGCATATTAATTATGTATCCTGCAATTTTACCAAATTCATTACTGAGGTCTACTAGTTTTCTGTTGGTGTCTTTAGGATCTTCTATGTATAGAATTATCATGTCATCTGCCAACAGTGATAGTTTTAGTTCTTCCTTTCCAATTTGGATTCCTCTTATTTGTTTTTCTTTTCTGATTGCTGTGGCTAGGACTTCCAAAACTA
>NW_020180343.1:0-275 GCF_003031525.2 Neophocaena asiaeorientalis asiaeorientalis | reverse complement strand
TATATGTGGAATCTAAAAAATAATACAAATGAATGTATACAGCAAAGCAGAAACAGACTCATAGATACAGAAAACGATCTAGTGGCTCCCGGTGGGGAGAGGGGAGGGGGGAGGGGCAAGATAGGGGTAGGGGATTAAGAGACACAAACTACTATGTATAAAGTAAATAAGCAACCAGGATATATAATGGATAATTATAGCCATTACCTTGTAATAACTTTAAATGGAGGATAGTCTATAAAAATATTGAATCACTCTGTTGTACACCTGAAACT
>NW_020180342.1:0-275 GCF_003031525.2 Neophocaena asiaeorientalis asiaeorientalis | reverse complement strand
GTACAGTAGTTTGTATCTGTTAATCCCATACTCCTAACTTACACTTTCCTCCTCCCTTTACCCTCTGGTAACTGTAAGTTTGTTTTCTATGACTGCAAGTCTGTTTCTGTTTTGCATATAGCTTCATTTGTATTACTTTTTAGATTCCATATATAAGTGATGTAATATTTGTCTTTCTCTGCCTGACTTCATTTAGTATAATATTCTCTCCATTTATCCATGTTGCTGCACATGGCAATATTTCATTCTTTTTTAATGGCTGAGTAATATTCCAT
>NW_020180341.1:0-275 GCF_003031525.2 Neophocaena asiaeorientalis asiaeorientalis | reverse complement strand
ATGTTAAAAAAAAAAAGTGATACATCAGCCCTTTCACATCCTCACTGGCACTTGCATTATCCCTAACTCTCTTTGTGTTGCAAGAATGACTGTGCCTGTTCATAAGCCTACAAAACGGATATTTGTTTTGATTTAGATGGAGAGTCACTGCACTAATTTATTTATGGTTAACTGAGTTTTGTACTTTTTGTGGTTCTGGACCAGCCACATCAACAGGTTTTTTTTTGCGGTATACAGGCCTCTCACTGTTGCGGCCTCTCCCGTTGCGGAGTACA
>NW_020180340.1:0-275 GCF_003031525.2 Neophocaena asiaeorientalis asiaeorientalis | reverse complement strand
GAATGGCTGCAGAAAAGAAGAAATTAACACATCCCCTCACCGAGGCTGGCCATTCCAGCAAGACTGATGGCCCTTTTTACTTTACTTCCTCACCGCCTCTCCCTCTCTGTTCTATAAAATATACTGGCATCCAGACCCCAATAAGATGTTTTTTGGGGACTCTAGTCCACCATCTTCTCGATCTGCTGGCTTTCCGAATCAAGTCGTATTCCTTGCCTCAGCACCTCGTCTCCTATTTACTGGCCTGTCATGCGGCGAGCAGAGTGAACTTGGAC
>NW_020180339.1:0-275 GCF_003031525.2 Neophocaena asiaeorientalis asiaeorientalis | reverse complement strand
AAAAAATGGCCCTCAGGTTGATAATACTTACCTCTCAGAAGTTAAAAAACAAATTGTCATTCCACCAGACGCTTATTAAATAATCTTTTCATGCCAAACGGAAAAGCACGATCAGTTGTTCAAAATGCCTATGTTTAATTTTTTTTCTCAGTCATCCATCATAAATACACTTGAGGCAAATCTAAGAGTAATCTGACCTATTAACCTACATTTTTGGTCCACTTTTAGCCAATATAAGCATATACAGTGTTGAAATATTAATTGCAAATGTCAAA
>NW_020180338.1:0-275 GCF_003031525.2 Neophocaena asiaeorientalis asiaeorientalis | reverse complement strand
ATGAGCAGAGCACGAGTTCTGAATGACAATGAGGACATTTTATTGAGAATTGACTGGGTGCAGGAGGAAGGGCTGGGGGGACCAGGGTGGGTGGGTAGACCCTCCAGGGGTCCTGTGGCTCCAGTCCCCTGAGGATGTGAGGACCAGGACCTAAGAGCACTCGGAGGGCGACACTGTCTTCTCCACGGTGCTCCCCTCGTGCGTGACCTGGCAGCTGACGCTCTCATAAGATTTCCACTCGCTGGCCGTCAGGGCCAGGTAGCTGCTGGCCGCGT
>NW_020180337.1:0-275 GCF_003031525.2 Neophocaena asiaeorientalis asiaeorientalis | reverse complement strand
CTTTGCTTCCACCATTTGTCCTAAGGTTCTATCCGTCCATAACCATCCTGATCCTTAATCCATCCTGAACCGTCCAAAAACGGTTCTATCCATTTTTGTTTTGTTTTGTTTTAATTTTTTTCTTTCTTAATTTAATAAATTTATTGTATTTTACCCTATTTTATTTTACTTTATCTTCCTTCTTTCTTTCTCCTTTCCTTCCATCCCTCCTTTCTTCCTTCCTTCTTCCCACTGTCCCTCCCTCCCTCCCTCCTTTCTTTCCTTCTTTCCTTCTT
>NW_020180336.1:0-275 GCF_003031525.2 Neophocaena asiaeorientalis asiaeorientalis | reverse complement strand
TTTTTCTTTCGTTTTGCTTTTATCCTATTTTGAATACTGGCTGTGTGCTTACGGCTTAGACTTTCAATCTGTCATTTCTCTTATAAAATTTGTACAGTGACACTGGTGCCAGGTGTCAAATCCAGCCATCTCTAAAATGCCACTGTTCAAACCAGCCGTCTTAACACAGGAGCCATAAGACTTTATTGCTCTGGGGGACTAAAAAATATCCTAGAGTCTTGGTGGGGCTTTTGAGGTCTTGCCGTGAATTTGTAGTGATAGCCAAAACAAAGCGG
>NW_020180335.1:0-275 GCF_003031525.2 Neophocaena asiaeorientalis asiaeorientalis | reverse complement strand
AATGCTGGGGTTGGGTAGCTGAGTGCTCTCAAGACAAAGCTGTGCCTTGGAAGAGCCCTGCTTTTCACTGAAATGGGCCCACCTTAGGACTTCCTCTGTGCTCGGTCATTGGCTAGGAACAGGACATAGAATATATGGTCTCAGTGTTAGTGCAGTGGTGAATCCACAGGGGCAGCAACTAGTATCATTGGACAGTTATGTTCCTCAGAGCATGAGATCTGACTGGTCTATTTTCATAAGCACCTCTACATGTAAGTCTAAGTAAATTGTATTCA
>NW_020180334.1:0-275 GCF_003031525.2 Neophocaena asiaeorientalis asiaeorientalis | reverse complement strand
TCCACCCCTACTACTCTGCACTATTTAGGAGCCTGACTGCTGTTTGCCAAAACAAAGTAAGCAAAGTGCCCGCGGCCTACCCCCCTACATTTGGGGCAGCTGTGGATCTTGGCTATGTAAGGGCCTCTCGCAGCAGCAGCTGCAGCCCTGGCCGCGACTCTCACTTTTGCTCTCTCTTCCTCATCTTTCAGAGCTTCCTCATAGAGATTTGGTAAGGCACTGGGGACGGTACCGATGATCTTGGCCACAAACTCCAGCACTTTCATCTTGCTGGT
>NW_020180333.1:0-275 GCF_003031525.2 Neophocaena asiaeorientalis asiaeorientalis | reverse complement strand
TTTTGTAAAGATAGTATAATGACAAATATTGAATTATATACAGCAACTTTTATAGAAGGAAATGATTTGTGGAATGGAATGGTTAGGGAGAATTTCTAGAGAATATCGGTCTTGGCAATGCAAGGTATGTAGAGACATAGAGTTGGGGAGGGGAAGGGTAGAGAGCATTCCAGGAAGACAAAACATAATGTTTCGTTGAAAAACTCATAGCTTATATTTTAAATATTTCCGGAATTGAGAGGTTCAGGTCATGATGGTGGAGTAAGAGGACGTGG
>NW_020180332.1:0-275 GCF_003031525.2 Neophocaena asiaeorientalis asiaeorientalis | reverse complement strand
TGCAGGTTTGTAGTTCCCGTTGTTTTTGGTGTCTGCCACCAATGGCTAAAGTTGTTTCAGTGGGTTGTGTAGGCTTCCTTGTTGAGGGGAATAGTGCTGGTGTTCTGGTGGTGGAGGCTGGATCTTATCTTTCTGGTGGGCAGGTCTGCATCTGGTGGTGAGTTTTGGGTTGTCTGTGACCTTATTTTAGGCAGCCTTTCTGCTTGTGGGTGAGGTTGTGTTCCTGTCTTGCTCGTTTGGCATAGGGTGTCCAGCATTGTAGCTTGCTGGTCTTT
>NW_020180331.1:0-275 GCF_003031525.2 Neophocaena asiaeorientalis asiaeorientalis | reverse complement strand
GGAAATTAAGACCTTGTCGATTGCATCACTTGCAAATATTTCCTCCCAGTCCATATGTTGTCTTTTCTTTTTGTTTATGTTTTCCTTTGCTGTGCAATAGTTTGTAAGTTTGATTAGGTCACATTGTTTATTTTTGTGTTTATTTCTATTGTCTTGGGAGACTGACCTAAGGGAACATTGGTATTATTTATGTCACATAATCTTTGCCTAAGTTCTCTTCTAGGAGTTTTATGTTGTCATGTCTTACATTTAAGTCTTTAAGCCATTTTGAGTTT
>NW_020180330.1:0-274 GCF_003031525.2 Neophocaena asiaeorientalis asiaeorientalis | reverse complement strand
GTGCCACAACTAAGACCCAGAGCAGCCTAAATAAATAAATATTGAAAAGAAGAGAAACCCGCAAAATTTAGATCAGTAAATGTGTAATTTAATGCCTGCAATAGCTAGCATCATGGCAACTGAATCAGCTTAAATTGTGTCCATTAGATACTTTCATTGGAGAATAATTTATATGTTACATTTTTGCATTTCCCACGCATTGTTCAGACATTAGTTCCCTAGACCCAAATAATTTTTTTAAAAAATTTATTTATTTTTGCTGTGTTGGGTCTTC
>NW_020180329.1:0-274 GCF_003031525.2 Neophocaena asiaeorientalis asiaeorientalis | reverse complement strand
GACTGGGGGAAACAGAGACTCCACTCTTGGGAGGGCACACACAAAGTAGTGTGCGCATGAGAACCCAGGGGGAAGGAGCAGTGACCCCATGGGAGACTGAAACAGACCTACCTGCTAGTGTTGCAGGGTCTCCTGCAGAGCCAGAGGCAGCTGTAGCTCACCCCGCAGGGACAAGGACACTGGCAGCAGAAGTTCTGTGAAGCACCCCTTGGCATTAGCCTTCCCAGAGTCTGCCATTAGCCCCGCCAAAGAGCCTGTAGGCTCCAGTGCTGGG
>NW_020180328.1:0-274 GCF_003031525.2 Neophocaena asiaeorientalis asiaeorientalis | reverse complement strand
ATTGCTGGGTCATATGGTAATTCTATTTTTAGGTTTTTAAGTAACTTCCATACTGTTCTCCATAGTGTACAAGCCAGCATTTTCTAACACTTCAATCATAAAAAAACACACGAGGTTGCTCAGTTTTATTATTCTCTCTTTTTTAAACAACACTCAACATCTAAATACACACACACATACACACATACCTCCATTAGAAAATCTGGGTACAATCCTAGCTCTTCAACTGACTGTGAGACATTGATCAAGTCACTTAAAGTCTGAGACTCTCAGT
>NW_020180327.1:0-272 GCF_003031525.2 Neophocaena asiaeorientalis asiaeorientalis | reverse complement strand
TTGCTGATTTATATGGCAACTTTACTGTTTAATTGTTGGAGGAACCACTATACTATTTTCCATAATGGTTACAGCATTTTGCATTCCCACCTGCAATGCATGAGGTTACAATTTCCCTATATCCTCACCAAGACTTATTATTTTCTGTTTTTTGTTTGCTTGTTTTTAAATTATAGCCATCCTAATGGGTGTGAACTGGTATCTCATTGTGATTTTTTTTTTTTTTTTCCTATATGCGGGCCTCTCACTGTTGTGGCCTCTCCCGCTGCGGA
>NW_020180326.1:0-275 GCF_003031525.2 Neophocaena asiaeorientalis asiaeorientalis | reverse complement strand
ATTTACTCCCATCTTTTTTAGATAATCAAAGTCCCATCTTTCTAAACATATTCCATAATGCAGACTTTTACCAGTCAGGACTGCTCTCCCTTTCAATTCTTGATGAGAATTAAAGAAGTTTTGCTTTATGTTCTGGCCCATGAATATGGAGTTTCACTAAAGATTATGCATTTAAGAAAACTGAAAAGTCTCAGTCAGTGTTGCTTTAAATGTATATATGGACACATATTATGCATAGCTAATAATTCATTTCCTTGACAAAATATGTGATTTTT
>NW_020180325.1:0-275 GCF_003031525.2 Neophocaena asiaeorientalis asiaeorientalis | reverse complement strand
TTCCTGTGAACCTAAACTTGCTGTAAAAATAAAGTTTATTAGTTTAAAAAATTAAAAAAAATCATTAACTAAGATGTCTGTTCTTTCTGAGTAGCGGTAATCTTTTAATGTTTGACTACATGTATTTCCTAGCAAAAAAATTCACATATATCCAGGATCCTCCCTTACCTCTTTGGAACTGTTCCTCAGAGCTGAGAGGCTGTCTCCTGGGCTACAGTCCTCAGTAAGTCCCTGAATAAAACTTAACTCACAACTCTCACATTGTGCTTTTTTTT
>NW_020180324.1:0-274 GCF_003031525.2 Neophocaena asiaeorientalis asiaeorientalis | reverse complement strand
GTGCAAGCACAGGTCACTATCCACAGCTCCCCTCCTGGGAGCCTGTGCAGTCTGCCACTGCCAGCGTCCCGTGATCCAGGGAAAGCTTTCCCGGGAGAACACATGGTGTGCCTCAGGCTGGAGCAATATTATGCCGGCCTTTGCCACTGCAGGCTCACCCCGCAATCCTTACCCCTCCCTCCTCCCGGCCTGAGAGGGCCAGAGCTCCCGAATCAGCTGCTCCTTTAACACCCTCCTGTCTGAGTGAAGAATAGACACCCTCAGGTGACCTACA
>NW_020180323.1:0-273 GCF_003031525.2 Neophocaena asiaeorientalis asiaeorientalis | reverse complement strand
GCAGGCGGACTCCCAACCACTGCGCCACCAGGGAAGCCTGTTTGTTTTTTTTTTGAAGGGTGAGGGTGGTGGCTGTTGCTGACTTGTAGGAATTCTTTATATATTGTGGATATTAACCACTTAACAGATACATGACTTGCAAATAAATATTTACTCCTGTTCTGTGGGCTGCCTTCTCACTCTGTTGATAGCATCCTTTAAAGCATAAAAATTTTTCATTTTGATGTAGTTTCATTTGTCTATTTTTGCTTTTGTTGCCTGTGCTTTTGGTGT
>NW_020180322.1:0-274 GCF_003031525.2 Neophocaena asiaeorientalis asiaeorientalis | reverse complement strand
TGGCTAAGACGCTCGCGATTGGCTGAGGGATTGTGTCCTCAACCAACAAAGGGCATAATTCTGGGCGCCTGAGGGGGTTTAGCTTTCAGGCTAGTGCAGCATGGAGAGACCAACACCCACGCACCCACCATCATGTCCTACCACTCCTCTCACAGCCGTCTGTCAAGCTTCAGGTGCAAGTCTTTCCCGTCCCTTTCCAGCGCAACACACCTCTACGCCGGTCCAAGTGAGAATGCGGTCACGTGACCCACAGTTAGCCCCACGTGACCGCGCA
>NW_020180321.1:0-268 GCF_003031525.2 Neophocaena asiaeorientalis asiaeorientalis | reverse complement strand
TGTGCTTTCTAATTGGGTATTTTGGCATCTTACAACCACAAGTTATATTTCACATTCACAAACATAAAAATAGGCCCACGTAAAGATAAATTAATAACGCCATGAGCTATTGGCATGTATGTATCCTTTTGAATTTTGGTTTTGTACAGTTATATGCCTAGGAGAGGGATTGCTTGATCATATGGTAGTTCTTTTTTTTTTTTTACATCTTTATTGGAGTATAATCCCTATACAATGGTGTGTTAGTTTCTGCTTTATAACAAAGTGA
>NW_020180320.1:0-274 GCF_003031525.2 Neophocaena asiaeorientalis asiaeorientalis | reverse complement strand
TATTTTAGTATCTTCATTAGGATTTCATATTAAAACCCTTGAACTGGTCCAAAGAACATGCTGACTACAAAATATTCTCTCAAATCTAGACTTTTCTATTGGTATGAAATAATCCCTCTTATGAAATCCACAGATGTTCTTTCTATTGTGCTAGAGCACAATATGAAACTTTCTGCCTCTGCATGACTTCAGCTTATGCTTCACTTCTGCAGTCGCTCCACTGAATTGTCAAGTCTTAGCACATTGGTAAAGAAGGAACAATCATTTGGAGATA
>NW_020180319.1:0-274 GCF_003031525.2 Neophocaena asiaeorientalis asiaeorientalis | reverse complement strand
AGTGGTATTTCTTATATCCAAATATGTGAAAAGAATTTTATATAATTTATTATGGCTCATACTGAGGTGGCTCTGAGATTATGAATTGTGAACACTGTCTAATACTTTTCCCTAAAATATTAATAAATTTATACTTATATATTCTTAAAAATTCAAATATTATATTAAAATAATGTTCATATTATCATTTAAAGATCTAGAATGTAATTTCCCAGTCTTGATTTTAATTCGATTATATGAAAGCTGAAAATATAAGATTGTAACACTTTTTTTT
>NW_020180318.1:0-274 GCF_003031525.2 Neophocaena asiaeorientalis asiaeorientalis | reverse complement strand
CCTCCTGCCTGCCTCACTCCCAGCCCCTTGGTGATGTAGGTTCTCTGGTTTGAGGTCACATGTGCCGGTTTCCTCAGCTTTTAGTGATGTGGCCCCTCTGGTGTAAGGGCGGTTCTGCCTGGTTCCCATCCCCTTGGTGATGTGGGCTTTCGGGTGAGAGTCTGACCCTGGCTGAACTCCTCACACTTCTGGGAGGTGGGACATCTGCTGTGAGGTCACTCCTGCCTGGCTGGCACTCGTCGCCTTGGCCACGTGGGCCCTCTGGTTGCAGTTG
>NW_020180317.1:0-274 GCF_003031525.2 Neophocaena asiaeorientalis asiaeorientalis | reverse complement strand
GTAATTGTCGTAGTCTTATTTTGAAAGTATTATGTTGATACGGTAAGATACAGCAAGACAGAAGTAATTTTGTTAATGTAATTAGAAACCGAGATTTTTAAGATAAAGGAAGGAATTTAAGTATAAAACCCAAGAAGTGAAAGCACTGTGACCTTAAGCTTTACTTGGAAATAACAGCATTAACTCATGACCTATTTTTCTCCTTCTAAAAACTATGTTTTTATCATCTATGGACTGAAAAGGCCTAGAAGCAATACTAGTAGTTACCATCCAG
>NW_020180316.1:0-274 GCF_003031525.2 Neophocaena asiaeorientalis asiaeorientalis | reverse complement strand
GCTGCTCAGACACCTCTTCGGGCAAATTCCCTACTCCTATGCCCTACTCCACAGTGTACAGTCCCTATCAGACATTCACACACGTTTGCTGCAGGAAGAACAAACAGGTGAGAGGTAATCACATCACGGCTTATCACACATAGTCTCTGACTCGGAAAAACCCGAATATCGTCGCTACTTACACTAACAAACTGAATGTCATCTTCATTTTCCTCGGGTGTTGACTCGGATGCCTCAGGCCCAGCTGGAGGGACACATTCTATTATCTATAAAA
>NW_020180315.1:0-274 GCF_003031525.2 Neophocaena asiaeorientalis asiaeorientalis | reverse complement strand
AGGTCCTTGTTGGTTATCTATTTTAAATATAGTAGTCTGTACATGTCAATCCCCAAATCCCAATCTATCCCTTGCCTCCCACCCTTCCCCGTGGTAACCATAAATTTGTTCCCTGAGTCTGTGAGTTTGTTTCTGTTTTGAAAATAAGTTCATTTGTATATTTTTTGGATTTTGCATATAAGCAATATTGTATGATATTTGTCTGACGTAGTTTACTTAGTATAATAATCTCAGGGTCCATCCATGTTGCTGCAAATGGCGTTATTTCATTCTT
>NW_020180314.1:0-274 GCF_003031525.2 Neophocaena asiaeorientalis asiaeorientalis | reverse complement strand
GTTCTGGAAGTTTCAGATAGGGTTGATGGTTCCCTGAATGACTTAAGTGACTAAGATTATTTGCTGGTGCCGTTTTTTCTTGTATTTATTTGTTCGATTTTGTTGTTGTTCTCTTTGGGTTTTTTCTTTCTCGTGTCACACAAGTGTTGTCCTTCAGTCCTTAAGCACACTTGCTGTGGATGATTTTCCATGTTCCAGCAGTTCTGATACCACAGTGGACGTAACAGTGCTCGTGAATGGGACCTTGCTAGTTGACAGGTATTTGATAAAGTGG
>NW_020180313.1:0-274 GCF_003031525.2 Neophocaena asiaeorientalis asiaeorientalis | reverse complement strand
GGACTGCCAATCTCCTGCTCTTAAGCACGGCCCTAAGGGCCTGAAACCTGGAGTACCAACACTGGCTGCAAAGGCGTGAGGAGCTGCCCGGAGGAGCGGGACCCCTGCAGAACCAGGAAGGAGTCCCGGCTCCGCTCTCCACGCCTATCCCGGGTGCCCGCGGCTCTTACCTGTCTATCTCCAGCGCTGCCACCTTCAGCTTTCGTAGAGCTTGTCATTGAGGGCGCGCATGGTGTTGGGCGTGAGCGGCGCGAAATCCTTCTCGGGGTTCATG
>NW_020180312.1:0-274 GCF_003031525.2 Neophocaena asiaeorientalis asiaeorientalis | reverse complement strand
AACACAGCATTGTAAATCAACTATACTCCAATAAAAAAATTAATTAGAATAAAAAGAAGAAAAAAATAAAACAAAATGTAAGTATATTGAAGCTACTGAAAGCATTTTGTTATAACTAGAGTAACAGATAGAGATGGGAATTTGGGTAACGATGGTGTTTAAAACATTTTTTAGTATTAGATAATAGAGGTCCCAGTATGCCATGCTTGTAATTTGAATTTACCTTGAATAAGCTAGCAACATAACCAACAATTTATGTTTTACTAGTGTTTTT
>NW_020180311.1:0-274 GCF_003031525.2 Neophocaena asiaeorientalis asiaeorientalis | reverse complement strand
TGCCTCTGCATGTAGGTCACCTGAGGGCATCTGTTCCCCACGCAGACAGGACAGGGTTAACATTGCAGCTGATTAGGGGACTCTGGGTCACTCAGGGCAGAGGGAGGGAGGGTTACAGAATGCAGGGCAAGCCTGTAGTGACAGAGGCCAGTGTGACATTGCACCAGCCTGAAACGCACCTTGTGTTCTCCTGCGGAGGTTGTCCCTGGATCACAGGACACTGGCAGTGGTGTGCTGCACAGGCTTCAGGGAGGGGAGGTGTGGATAGTGACCT
>NW_020180310.1:0-274 GCF_003031525.2 Neophocaena asiaeorientalis asiaeorientalis | reverse complement strand
TGTTGTACAAAATCTTTAAAAATATTTTGAATCCTGAGATGAATGAAATTTGAAGTTTCAGTTTCAAATCACCTACTGCTCTGACCTTATGGGTCCCTACTGGGAAGATGGATGTCATCAGAAGCTGGATTCATAGGTATCTGCTTTCCGCTCCAGGGCGTCACAATCAGCCTCACAGGGATAGAGTTGGCCCTCACGCCCTCACGTATGATGGTGGCAGGATCACTGGGACTGGACCCTACACTCTGAGGGCATAGAAACAATGCTTTGGCAT
>NW_020180309.1:0-274 GCF_003031525.2 Neophocaena asiaeorientalis asiaeorientalis | reverse complement strand
CTAATGATCACTTAATATTCACAATAATTGCAGGCCTGTAAATGACAGCTGCCCTCAAACACATCCTGGTGTCGAAAATTGACTAAAAAATTCAAAAGAGGGCAATCTTTCAAGAAGACAATTTCAAGTGGTATATTTTACTCACCTTTTCCTTTTTTTTTTAAACAAAAATGGCGTAGAAAAATGCTTAACATTAAGAATCATTAAGGACATGCAAATGAAATCTGCAAAAACGTATCAGATCACACCAGTCAGAATGACCGTCAGCAAAAAT
>NW_020180308.1:0-274 GCF_003031525.2 Neophocaena asiaeorientalis asiaeorientalis | reverse complement strand
GTCTTTTACCACAAAACGATACACTTCAGGACTCGGTAATCGAAGTGGTTGCTCATTTTCTTCCTTCAATAATACTGAATCTAGCATTTGATGTAGAGTACTATGGTAATGAAGAGAAATAAGTGCTGCCATCCGATTATTTTTCTCTTCAGCAAACTTAGCAAATATTATGCTGTTTTCATCTTTGGATACTAATTCAAAAGCATGTTTGCACTCACAAGTATCTTCTTTACCACATATTTGTATTTTCCTCATGACAAATTTTTCTTTTAAT
>NW_020180307.1:0-273 GCF_003031525.2 Neophocaena asiaeorientalis asiaeorientalis | reverse complement strand
GCCACAACAGTGAGAGGCCCGCGTACCACACACAAAAAAAGTCAAGTTACAAAACCATAAGAATGGAACAGTCTCACTTGTAAACCTATTTATTTGTTGTAGATATATTTAGAGATCATACACATACATAGCAAAGTAATTGTAAGCATAAAAAAACAACAGTAGTTGTAGCATGGGAAGTGTGAAATCATTATTTTTAATTCACTTTTTTCTTGATATACTTTTTTTTTTTTTTGGCCATGTGGCTTGTGGGATTTTAGTTCCCCAACCAGG
>NW_020180306.1:0-274 GCF_003031525.2 Neophocaena asiaeorientalis asiaeorientalis | reverse complement strand
ATGAAGTGCTGAATTTAAAACTAATAGGCCATCGGGAATTCACTGGTGGTCCACTGGTTAGGACTCTGAACTTTCACTGCTGAGGGCCCGGGTTCAACCCCTGGTCTGGGAACTAAGATCCCAGGGAAAAAACAAACCGACAAACAAAAATAACGGCCAGCGTTTGTACAGCACTGTGGTGTACAGAATGCTATCAGATGCACTGCTCCACTGATCCCCCAGCTTCCCAGTTGTTTCTTTCTTTTTTTTAGATGAAGAAACTCGAACTCAGGAT
>NW_020180305.1:0-274 GCF_003031525.2 Neophocaena asiaeorientalis asiaeorientalis | reverse complement strand
TTGGCAAACTTGTGTAAAGGACCAGAGAGTAAATATTTTAGATTCGCCATATGATGTCTGCTGTTTCTACTCAGCTCAGTCATTGTAGCCAAAAAGCAGCTACAGTAAAATGTAAATCAAGGAGTATAACTGTGTTTCAATAAAATATTATTTATAGACAGGAAATTTGAATGCTCTATAATTTTCGTATGTTGCAAATAATCTTTTTATAAATTATTTTCAGCCATTTAAAAATGTAAGAACCACTCTTAGCTTGCAGTTCCTACCAGCACAA
>NW_020180304.1:0-274 GCF_003031525.2 Neophocaena asiaeorientalis asiaeorientalis | reverse complement strand
ATATTGTGGTCCGATTTGACATTACCCTGTGACTCAATCACTAGGAAATAGGCAGGAGGGCCCCGACATCCTAGCTAAGTATGGAAGAAATCCCTGCCTTTTGTTTCACTTAGGCTTACATTGTCACAGGTGATAACACTGACCCTTAGTGTTTATTTGTTTCAGATGATTCTATTTTGGGAGAGGTTGGGTTAACCAGGTCGTGTTTCCACATTTTTAAAGGGCCTGAAGGGCATCGAGTGCAACTACCTCTGTGGATTTCATCTCTCTTCTT
>NW_020180303.1:0-273 GCF_003031525.2 Neophocaena asiaeorientalis asiaeorientalis | reverse complement strand
TTTGACTGGTGTGAGGTGATATCTCATTGTAGTTTTGATTTCAATTTCTCTGATGATTAGTGAAGTTGAGCATCTTTTCATGTGCCTCTTCGTCATCTGTATATTGTCTTTGGAAAGATGTCTACTTAGGTTTTCTGCCCTTATTTTTTTTTTTGATTGGGTTGTTTGTTATTTTTTTTTTATATTGAGACACATGAAATATTTATAAATTTTGGAGGTTCATCCTTTGTTGGTCACATGATTTGCAAATATTTTCTCCCATTCTGTGGGTTG
>NW_020180302.1:0-274 GCF_003031525.2 Neophocaena asiaeorientalis asiaeorientalis | reverse complement strand
GGTAGTGTGCGATGCTCTGGTAGGCACTGTCCCGGCCATACACGGGGCGTTCCCTATCGTTGCCCTCCTCTTCAGAAGAGAAAAGATCGTCATCGTGAAGCTGGTGGTGAAAGGTGTCAGCAGCACGGAGTGAAGCCGAGGGCTGGCGGAAGCCCTCGGATGTGCCTGCAGACTCAGGCTCCCCGTAAGTCCTGGTGGTCAAGTAATTCTCCTCACAGTAGTCAGGATTATAGCTCTTGCTCTGGTAAAGTAAGGCGTCCTCTTTCTTGGGCAG
>NW_020180301.1:0-272 GCF_003031525.2 Neophocaena asiaeorientalis asiaeorientalis | reverse complement strand
GAAAGCCCACGCACAGCAACGAAGACCCAACAAAGCCAAAAATAATAAATAAAATAAATTTATTTTTAAAAAAAGCAAAAGAGAGACATGGAGGAGAAAATAACATTTAACATAGCTTTAATTGGAGTCTGAAAAGGAAAGAAAATATCTCACCACGGCTGAGAATTACAGAACTGATAAAAGGCACCAATCCAGGAAACTTAAGGAATTACAAACAGGATTAAAAACAAAGCAAAACAGGGACTTCCCTGGTGGTGCAGTGGTTAAGAATC
>NW_020180300.1:0-274 GCF_003031525.2 Neophocaena asiaeorientalis asiaeorientalis | reverse complement strand
GACAGGGAGAAAAGAGAGAGATGGAGATAGAATAAGAGAGAGAGAGAGAGGCTATGCTGACCACTGCATCTTCAAAGATATGACTCAGTGTGTTCACACATCTTGCTTTCTCTCCTTTCTTCCCTCTGTTCCTTTCAACCGGAATGTGCTGTTCTACCGTTTTGGACGGAGTAAAAGATGGTGCATAGGCCTCGAATCAGCTCCAACTTCTGATTGAAGCCTTTCACTGGGGGATCTGATATTTGGACAGTTATTAATAAAATGCTACTTGATT
>NW_020180299.1:0-273 GCF_003031525.2 Neophocaena asiaeorientalis asiaeorientalis | reverse complement strand
GATCTATTCTGGAGAATGTTCCATGTGCACTTGAGAAAAAATGTTTATGCTGCTGCTTATGTAATGCCCTTTGATTATGTAATGAAGTTTGATTATTTTATTCGTTGAATCCATGAATATAGAACCCTCAAATATGAAGGTACGACTGTATACAGTTATGTGTCTTGGTGTAGGTCTCTTTGGGTTCCTCATACAAGGAACTCTCCAGGTTTCTTGGATTTGGGTGTCCATCTCCTTCCCCAGGTTAGGGAAGTTTTCAGCCATTATTTCTTC
>NW_020180298.1:0-273 GCF_003031525.2 Neophocaena asiaeorientalis asiaeorientalis | reverse complement strand
TGTTGGGGCAGAGATTCTGCTCAAAGAGGGATACCTATCACCGATTCGGTTTTCTCCCTCTGTCCTCTGCAAAGTCATCCTGCTGGTAACAGATCTAGTTCAAACCTAGGATAACACAGTGCAGCTGCATTGCCTTAAACAGAAATAGAGGGTATTGTTGTGATTTCTTCCAGAATGGTGGCATTAACCCTGAGTGTCATTTGGCCATGCTCTCAGCTTTGGGGTTCCTGTGCTCTGAGTAAAGCACTGGCAGCTGGGTGCTCTATTCGGGGC
>NW_020180297.1:0-272 GCF_003031525.2 Neophocaena asiaeorientalis asiaeorientalis | reverse complement strand
TTTAAGTTTAATTAGGTTCCATTTGTTTATTTTTGCTTTTGATTCCTTTGCCTTAGGAGACAGATCCATGAAAATATTGCCAAGATTTATGTAAAAGAGTGTTCTGCCTATGTTTTCTTCAAGGAGTTTTTTGGTTTTGATCTTATGTTTAGGTTTTTAATCAATTCTGAATTTATTTTTCTATACGGTGTGAGAAAATGTTCTAAATGTATTCTTTCACATGTAGCATTCGAGTTTTCCCAGCACCACTTATTGAAGAGATTGTCTTTTCT
>NW_020180296.1:0-273 GCF_003031525.2 Neophocaena asiaeorientalis asiaeorientalis | reverse complement strand
GAGGAAATGTTAAAATACCTTGATATAAATGAAAATGGAAACACCACTTTTCAAAAACGTAAAGAATGCAGCAAAATGACATTATACAATACAGGACTACCTCAAAAAACAAGAAAAAATATCAAATAAGCAATCTAAATATACATTTAAGAAATGTACTGTTAATGAAAAACAAGCAAAGCCCAAAGTTAATAGAAGGAAGTTGAAAATATGGACCAAATTGGAAATAAATAAAAAGACTATAAACAATAACAATAGAAAATATCGATAAAA
>NW_020180295.1:0-273 GCF_003031525.2 Neophocaena asiaeorientalis asiaeorientalis | reverse complement strand
GAAATGTGATCTTCACGTCTTATTCCTCTGCCATCTTGAAGGTTTCCCCCCGGAATTCTTTTGTAGGCTGCTACCCGCAAGCTCCAGTTATTCAAATTTAATAATCAATTAAGGTCACAGGGCTTGGCAATGAAACTGACAAGAGAAAAATGAGAATAGATCATTTAAAGTTGACTTTTTTTGTAAAAATCATGGTAGTTCTGGGAAGTGAAGAAATTACTTTTTAAAAAAGAACATGGTATCTTTAAAAGAGAGCAGAGGGCTCAAGGGAAA
>NW_020180294.1:0-273 GCF_003031525.2 Neophocaena asiaeorientalis asiaeorientalis | reverse complement strand
TTAGGATATACCTTACAAACATGGAAATTTGAGGTTATATAAGCTAAGTTGAAACTTAATTGGCCATTCATAACTTTTGATTCTGGAAACTCCACAATTAATTAAGACCAACAAAATATTTCTGGTTCAGACTACTGTGACTCTACTGGCTCTTTGGTATCTACATTCACTTTATCACTAGGAGTTAGTTCTTACTAACAGATGTCTGTCACTATGAAATTCTTCTATCTTCTGAAATATGGAGACATTTTAACTTTACTATTTCAAACTTGT
>NW_020180293.1:0-273 GCF_003031525.2 Neophocaena asiaeorientalis asiaeorientalis | reverse complement strand
CTTGGCTATTGTAAATAGTGTTGCAATGAATATTGGGGTGTGTATATATTTTCAAATTATGGTTTTCCCCTGATATATGCCCAGGAGTGGGATTGTAGGATCATATGGTAAATCTATTTTTTGTTTTTTTTAAGGAACTTCCATATTGTTCTCCATAGTGACTGCAACAATTTACATTCCACCAATATTGTAGGAGGTTTCTCTTTTCTCCACAACTCTCCAGCATTAATTATTTGTAGATTTTTTCATGATGGCCATTCTGACTGTTGTGAG
>NW_020180292.1:0-273 GCF_003031525.2 Neophocaena asiaeorientalis asiaeorientalis | reverse complement strand
GTTACAGGTGTACAACAGAGTGATTCACAATTTTTAAAGGTATACTCCTTTTATAGGTATTATTAAATATTGGCTATATTCCTTGTGTTGTACTATATATCTTTGAAGCTTATTTCATACATAATAGTTTGTACCACTTAGTCCCCTACTCCATATTTCCCCTCCCCCTTACCTCTCCTCACTGGTAAGCACTAGTTTGTTCCCTATATCTGTGGACCTGTTTCTGTTTTATTATATACATTTATTTGTTTTATTTTTTAGATTCCACATATA
>NW_020180291.1:0-273 GCF_003031525.2 Neophocaena asiaeorientalis asiaeorientalis | reverse complement strand
ATATATATATATATTTATGGTCATTATGTCTTATTGGAGAATTGACCCTTAATGATGATATACTGTCCCATTTTATTCTGGATAGTATTCCTTGTTCCGAAGCTGGCTTTTTCTGATATTAACATAGCTATTCAAGGTTTTGGGGGATATTTTCATGGCATATCTTTCTCCATCTTTTTACTTTTAACTTTTCTTTATCAGTATATATTAACTGCATTTCTAATAGACACAGTAGAATTGGATCTTGCTGTCTGATCCAATCTGACAATTGCA
>NW_020180290.1:0-273 GCF_003031525.2 Neophocaena asiaeorientalis asiaeorientalis | reverse complement strand
GGAGGGGAACACTCCTTACAATTATGGTAAAATGTTGCCATTTCCTCCAAACTCTCAGTATTTACGTCTCATGATTCATTCACCACTCTATTATTAGGGGTTCACTACTGAATCAGTGATGACTCCAGAATTTCTGTAGGAGGGGTCTGGGGCAGGTGAGAAATTCATTCTGGGAAAGAGTTTAAAACCAAGTGAATGGCCCTTTACACTAGCATGGGAAAATGTCCCACATCTCACCTTGTCTCAACAGAGCCATTAATCTAGAAAAAACTA
>NW_020180289.1:0-273 GCF_003031525.2 Neophocaena asiaeorientalis asiaeorientalis | reverse complement strand
GGACATGTTTTAAATTCACTCAGGGGACCAGGAAAAGCTGGTGCAGCACTGGCAGACATAGAGATGGTGACGTGCTGCTCAAGTAATCATTTCTTTTTCTAACTCCCCCAGGGAGCCCCTGCACTGTTTGTGCCAACATATCATCCTCCCTGCTGACCCAGAACCACCTGCTTGTTTTCTCCTCTCAGAACAGACTTCTTTGTGCAAACCTAGCATTCTGACTCTAAAATACCCCAGAGGACGTCTGATATAGGTACCCTGAAATTTACTTAG
>NW_020180288.1:0-273 GCF_003031525.2 Neophocaena asiaeorientalis asiaeorientalis | reverse complement strand
GGTACGGGTTAGTTTTAGTGTACAGGTTAGGATTAGGGTACAGGTTAGGTTAGGGTAAGGGTTAGGGTACGACAACAGGTTAGGCGTAGGGTACATTTTAGGGTACGGATTAGTGTCAGTGTACGGGTTAGGGTAAGGGTGAGTGTTAGGGTTACGGAACGGGCACGGGTTAGGGTACAGGTTAGAGTACGTGTTAAGGTATGGGCGTTAGTGTACGGGTTAGGATTAGGGTATGGGCTAGGGTAAGGATTAGATTTAGTTTTAGGGTTAGGG
>NW_020180287.1:0-273 GCF_003031525.2 Neophocaena asiaeorientalis asiaeorientalis | reverse complement strand
CACTTGGAGGAGGGAGGAGGAGGGGGAATGCGATGGTGTGAGGACCTTCAGCAGGGAGATTCCACATAAGCTTTAACCAAGTCCACCTCTGCAGGTTTCCTTGAGGGCACCGCCCTAGGACTCTGCAGGGCTCTTGTTCTCCTGGTCGACCTGTCCCTGAGAACCCAGTGGAGAAACGGTGAGCCTTAGGCTGCAGCCTGCCTGCCCTGTGTTTTACTGACTAGGGTGACAGCATGGTTGATAGTGGGGCCACTTGTGTTTTCAGTGTAGGGG
>NW_020180286.1:0-273 GCF_003031525.2 Neophocaena asiaeorientalis asiaeorientalis | reverse complement strand
TTTAGTTTTTACTGCATATACTTTTGCCCCATTTAAGCTTCTTTTTCCATGACTGTGGGCCTAATTGACTTTTATAAAAAATAAATAAAACAGTACTGGTGAGGAGCTCTGATACTGGTTGGGAGTGTAAAATGGTGCAGCCACCTTAGAAGACAGGCAGGCAGCTTCTTACAGAACTAAACATACTCTTAACCATATGACCCCACAAGTGCATGCTTTAGTATTTACTCAGTGTAAATGCTGAGTATTCACTTATTATTTATCAACTTAGAC
>NW_020180285.1:0-273 GCF_003031525.2 Neophocaena asiaeorientalis asiaeorientalis | reverse complement strand
TGCAGGATTAGTGACAATCTCTGGGCGCCCCTCCCACAGTTTGATTTACTAGTGGTGATCTCCCTGTTACTGCTGACTTGCGTATACATAAACCTTTATAACATTATAGTTATCTCTCCGTGATTAAATCCAATGAATGTTTCTCAGTATTTTACTTGAACCCAAGCAGAATAGGACTATGACCTCCATCAGGAAATTTATTTTTCCAAGATCCTCTGACATCACAAACTCCCCACTGCCTTTAAACTAGTCAGTTCCTGCCAGTGTACTGTG
>NW_020180284.1:0-273 GCF_003031525.2 Neophocaena asiaeorientalis asiaeorientalis | reverse complement strand
TTCCAATTTCTTCACATCATTGGCATGTATGCCACATTGCTGCAAGTGAAGAAAACTGTGGATAAATTTAAGCTTTGATTCCCTCATCTGTCTAATGTGGTTATTTGTCCTACCTACTTCACAGAGCTCTTTTTAACTGTGATATTATATGCAAAAGCTTTGAAAAGTATGACCTAAAATTTGAGGCATTTAATAACAAATTATCAACCTATTCATTATCAAAACCAGTGGGGTTTTTTTTGAATTTTATTTATTTTTTATACAGCAGGTTCT
>NW_020180283.1:0-273 GCF_003031525.2 Neophocaena asiaeorientalis asiaeorientalis | reverse complement strand
GTTAGACTTGTGTATCTTATGCTAGGTGTGATGAAGAGTGGACAGTCATGGAGGAATATGATAGATTAAGGAAAATAAGGTAATTGTAGTGAATGGGGGGTCATTTAGCAAGGCCTGTTTGTTTGGATTCTTCTTGGCGTCCCTTCTAATTCGGAGATAAAGAGGCTCCTTTCCTAATTCTTGTATGGACTAGTCAAATTTGAAGAAGATAAAAACAGCAGTTGGAATTTTTTTAATGATAAGGATCATTAAATGTTAGATTAAAACAGTTTT
>NW_020180282.1:0-273 GCF_003031525.2 Neophocaena asiaeorientalis asiaeorientalis | reverse complement strand
CTCACTGTGATTCAGTGCACAGTCTATACAAGCAGCACACCAGCACTCACAGGTCACTCTGACTTATTTAAGAAGCATATACAAGAACACACACATACACAGGTTGCTGTGAATCAATCTACATTGTATACCAGCCCAAAGCAAAATGGCCACAAAGATAGATCACTGTGAATAAATGCACAGCCTTGGCAAGCACACACGCATACACACACACACGTTGCTCAATGTGAAACAAGGCACAGTAATTATCTGTACACACACACACAAACAACT
>NW_020180281.1:0-273 GCF_003031525.2 Neophocaena asiaeorientalis asiaeorientalis | reverse complement strand
GTGGGTTTAAAGGGCAAAAGGGAGAATCCTTGTGGTGATGGTAATATTCTGAATCTTCACTGTGATGGAAGGTGTCATGAAATTATATAAAACTTAATAAACATAAACACACACACAACCATAAACACACACGTATATACAAATAAAACTGAAGACATTTCAATAAAAATCTACGGATTTTATCGGTGTTTATATCCTGGTTGTGATACTGTACTATAGCTTTGCAAGGTGCTATCTTTGGGGGAAACCGGGTAAAGTATACACACGATCTCT
>NW_020180280.1:0-273 GCF_003031525.2 Neophocaena asiaeorientalis asiaeorientalis | reverse complement strand
TTCTTTTCCCTGCCCTTGTGTTGGGAGCCCCTCTCTATTAATCTTTAACTCATTAAACCTTTTCTCCTGTATTTGCAATCTCTCACTTTTCATTGACTCTACTCCCTCAGTCCATAAACATATTCAAAGTTCCTCATCCTAAGAACACCTGCCCTTCACCCTGGTACACCTCGGACCAGCCCCGTCTCTCCTCCCTTAAGGTCAGACTGCTCCACAGAACATTCTCCACTTGCTACAGCTACCGCCTGTTCCCCCAGCTCACCCCTGAACACC
>NW_020180279.1:0-273 GCF_003031525.2 Neophocaena asiaeorientalis asiaeorientalis | reverse complement strand
GGAGCAGCATAATGGCAGGATTTCCCCCTTGTTGAAATGGCCCTGCTCTGAGTTCCTGACAGTAAAGGTGCAAGGTCCCTCAGCTGCACTATAGCAGCTGTCTCTGAAATGTAGTTTCTGGCTGGATCAAGTCTGAATGTGTATAACACCCAGGTTGGGAGATTTGGCCTGCCTTAAACATTGTTCTCCCTTTCCTTGTGGTTTAATGATAAATGATTATATATAGTAAAGGACAGTCCAGTGATCAATATTGAAGGACATATGGGAAGGAGA
>NW_020180278.1:0-273 GCF_003031525.2 Neophocaena asiaeorientalis asiaeorientalis | reverse complement strand
AGCAGGGGGGTCTCGCACAGCATTAGCTTGAGAGAGAGAGATGCCAGTTTCACAGATGTTTGGCTGAAGCTCCTCGTTAAGAATGTAGAGTCTGCCTTCCGCGCCCCTCCTCTGTGGGATTCTAGGCTGCTGGGGGAGGGAAGTCGCATGTTGCTGTGGGATGGGGTGGGGGAAGGGACTCCGCAAGGGAGTCTCGTGAGGCTCACTGTCCTGCTCGCCC
The DNA here is from genome assembly GCF_003031525.2 of Neophocaena asiaeorientalis asiaeorientalis. Taxonomy (NCBI): domain Eukaryota; kingdom Metazoa; phylum Chordata; class Mammalia; order Artiodactyla; family Phocoenidae; genus Neophocaena; species Neophocaena asiaeorientalis. Next base: position 53 of record NW_020180278.1, on the reverse strand, counting down.
ATTGCAGAGAACGCCAGACAGAGGCAGGAGGGCATCGTGAGCGACTCGGTCAT
>NW_020180277.1:0-273 GCF_003031525.2 Neophocaena asiaeorientalis asiaeorientalis | reverse complement strand
TTTTTGCCCTCAGCCCATTTCATTCGACACTAGCCCCGTGCCCCTCCCCCACCTGATGAATTCAGGCCTTTCCTGGTTCATTCTGGCTGCCACTGATTGCATGGGGTTTTGGTCTCTGCCCTGCCAGGTCTTCTTTCTGGGCTGCACTGGGTGCCTCTACCTCTCCTGTGATTTTCTTTTTCTTTTTAACTTTTTGATTCCAAGATGTACAGAGTCCATGAAGGTCCCTGGAGAGAGCCCTGGAAAATGGGTATCTGGCCTTCTCACCCCAGT
>NW_020180276.1:0-273 GCF_003031525.2 Neophocaena asiaeorientalis asiaeorientalis | reverse complement strand
CCCCAGGGTCCCCCCATCCCAATCCTTTGTTTCTAATTCCCAAGGGATGTCCAGCAACACAGGTGTCATTGACAGTCATCCCCAGGTCCATTTCTAGCCCAGATTTGACGACACTGAGGCTCTGTCCCAGCTGTGCTTTCAGTCTTAGAATTGGGCAGAAAAGTAAAATCTAAACAAATGAACAGTTCTATTCCAAGTATAAACATGTATTAGGAGGTCGGGATTGACACAGACACACTACTATATATAAAATAGGCAACTAACAAGGACCTA
>NW_020180275.1:0-273 GCF_003031525.2 Neophocaena asiaeorientalis asiaeorientalis | reverse complement strand
CAGGCGGACGCTCAGTCACTGCGCCACCAGGGAAGCCCCTCAAATGCCTTTTTATTACCTCCTGAGGTGGTATGTTTATTTCTTACTTGACCTACTAGTAGATATATTGAATTAATGGATTTCCCATATCTTAAGCTGACATTGTATTCCTGGAATGTATTCTTCTTTAAGGGCTGTGCTGGCTTCTTTTGGTACACTGTGGATTTGGTGTGACAGTACCTGATTCAGGATTTTCTTATGCCTGAAGAAGATCGATCGGTTTTTTTTTTTTTT
>NW_020180274.1:0-273 GCF_003031525.2 Neophocaena asiaeorientalis asiaeorientalis | reverse complement strand
GTCCTGCCCCACCTGGCTGTTTAACCTAGAAGACATGGTGTGAGGAGGGAGATATCCGGCTAGGGGATGAGGGGGGTACGTTTGGTGAGTAAATCCACCCAGTGGCCCAGGTTCCCATCTAGCCCCCATGTGCTGTATACACAGCCTGGCCCTCAGGGGTCTGGGGCTTAGGAAGAGAGGAAGAGGTTTTAAAGCTAATTTCAAATCCAAACTTCTAAACAGTAAATCAACAAACCCCGCTGACTATGATTCTCTCCCTCATGCCTGGGGTTT
>NW_020180273.1:0-272 GCF_003031525.2 Neophocaena asiaeorientalis asiaeorientalis | reverse complement strand
TGGGACGGGTCGGGGCTGGGAGCTGAGGCTCGGGCTTCGGAAGTCACATCTCAGGGAGAGGATTGGGGTTGTCTGCGTGAGCGGAGCCTAAAGGGGGCTAGTGCACTACAGCTAGCTGGGAGGGAGTCCCGGAAAAAATCAGGACCTGCCTAAGAGGCAACAGACCATTGTTTTGGTGCACGAGGTGAGGGAATTCAGAGCACCGCCTAAATGAGCTCCAAAGACAGGCAGGAGCCGTGGCTATCAGTGCAGACACCAGAGATGGGCATGAA
>NW_020180272.1:0-267 GCF_003031525.2 Neophocaena asiaeorientalis asiaeorientalis | reverse complement strand
CCAGTGGTTAAGACTCTGTGCTTCCACTGCAGGGGGCACGGCTTCTATCCACACACGCCATGCAGCCAATAATAATAACTAAAATTAAAAACTTTATAAAAGCTCAGTAAGTTCTATAATGTTCCAAGTTCTATAATGTTCCATGGGTCCAAGAGATTCGATACCTGGTCGGGGAACTAAGATCTGAGCAGCCAAAAAAATAAGTAAAAAGTTTTTAAAAGCAGGCTCACTGGGCTTCCCTGGTGGCGCAGTGGTTGAGAATCCGCC
>NW_020180271.1:0-271 GCF_003031525.2 Neophocaena asiaeorientalis asiaeorientalis | reverse complement strand
CGCAGCCAACCCCAGTCCTCTCCCTGGGATCTGACCTCCAATTCCTGAGCCTCAGCTCCCAGCTCCCACTCACCATGGCAGGTGAGCAGACACGCCTCTCAGGCTGTTGAGTGGTGGTCAGCACCGATACCCTGTGTGGGAATCTCTCTGCTTTGCCCTCTGCAACCTTGTTGCTGCACTCTCCTCTGTGGCTTCGAGACTTCCTCCTTGCCCACCCCATCTCCAATTGTGAGGGGACTTCCTAGTGTGTGGAAACTTTTCCTCCTTCACA
>NW_020180270.1:0-272 GCF_003031525.2 Neophocaena asiaeorientalis asiaeorientalis | reverse complement strand
GTACTGTCTACAAGAGACTCACTTTAGATCCAAAGGTGCAAATTGATTGAAATAGAAAGGATGGAAAAGATATTTCATGCAAATTATACCCAAAAGATTACTGGTGTGGTTATTTTAATGTCATACAAAATAGACTTTTAGTCAAAACTATTACAAAAGACATTATAAATTTAAAATGTCAGTACCCGATGAAGATATAAAAACATTTATGCATCTTATAGTAAACCATCAAAATATATGAAGCAAAAATTGCCGGGATTAAAGGAAGAAAC
>NW_020180269.1:0-272 GCF_003031525.2 Neophocaena asiaeorientalis asiaeorientalis | reverse complement strand
TGTCTCTGAACACAATGGAAATAAATTAGAAATTAACAAATATGGAAAAGCTCCAAATATTTGGAAACTAAACAATACACTTCTGAGTAACTTTGTGGTCAAAGAAGAAATGAAAACAGAAATCAGAAACTATTTTGAACTCACTGTAACTGAAAACATAGTATGTCAACATGTGGGATATTGCTAACGCTGTACTCAGCTTCCTCAACTTCCACCTTAATCTGGAAAAACGAGAGCAAATTAATCACAGAGTAAGAGAAGAAAGAACACAA
>NW_020180268.1:0-272 GCF_003031525.2 Neophocaena asiaeorientalis asiaeorientalis | reverse complement strand
GTGCACAGCAATGAGGACCCAACACAGCCAAAAATAAATAATAAATAAAGTAATTAATTTTTTAAAAAAGCATTCCCATTAAAGACAGGAACAAGGCAAAATTTTACACTGTTACCTATACTTTTCAACATTGAATTGGAGTTAACTAGTCAGTAAGAATAATAAGCAAGAGGTATAAATATTGAAAAAAGAAAGATTTGCCATCTTGCAGGTGGACAATATTATCCATCCTCTGGATGGAAAGACACACTATACCTAAAGCTTTAGTGTGT
>NW_020180267.1:0-272 GCF_003031525.2 Neophocaena asiaeorientalis asiaeorientalis | reverse complement strand
GTGTATATGGTCAATTAACTTATGACAAAGGAGCCAGTGTACAGTGGTGAAAGGACAGTCTCTTTAGTATATGGTGTTTGGAAAACTGAACAGCCACAGGCAAAAGAATGAGAGTGGACCACTATCTTACATCATACCTAAGAATTAACTCAAAATGTATTAAAGACTTGAATGTATTGGCTTGGCCAAAAAGTTTGTTTGGGTTTTTCCAAAACATCTTATGGGAAAACTTGAGCGAACTTTCTGGCCAACCCATAAGACCTGACCCATAA
>NW_020180266.1:0-272 GCF_003031525.2 Neophocaena asiaeorientalis asiaeorientalis | reverse complement strand
ATCTCATGAATGCCAATAAATTAAAAGTTGAGATGCAGAAAGTGGCTTGAGAATACAAAAATAACACTATAGTTTGATTATTTTTTAGTTCCATGAATTGTTTATATGTGGAATCCTAAAATAAACTGTTTTCAAGATGCCCTCAGGCTACATCCCTCAATGAACATATTTTCAAAGAGAACAGATACAGAAGTATCACTTTTAAATTCTGATCTTGACAAAACATTGTGAGTAAACATAGGTAAAACATACCCAGTATTTCTGTTTTAAGA
>NW_020180265.1:0-272 GCF_003031525.2 Neophocaena asiaeorientalis asiaeorientalis | reverse complement strand
TTTCTTTCATTAATGTCTTATAGTTTTCTGAGTACAGGTCTCTTACCTCGTTATGTAGGATTATTCCTAAGCATTTTATTCTTTTTGAGGCAATGGTAAATGAGATCATTTCCTTAATTTCTCTTTCTGATGTTTTGTTCTTAGTATATAGAAATGCAACAGATTTTTGAATATTAGTTTTGTATCCTGCAACTTTAGCCAATTTATTGATTAACTCTAATAGTTTTCTGGTGGTGTCTTTAGGATTTTCTATGTATAGCATCATGTCATCT
>NW_020180264.1:0-272 GCF_003031525.2 Neophocaena asiaeorientalis asiaeorientalis | reverse complement strand
TCTATCTAGACTTTTTAACTTTTGCATCTGCATTTCCACCAAGAGGAAATGCTATAAGCTTACAATGGCTTATAACCCGTAGTCAGCCAGAACTTCCTTTGGGTAACTAGTCAGGGTAGGCTAACTGCTGTCACAAATATCACAAGTCTTGCTGGCCTAAGACAGTGCATTTTTATGTTTTGTTCTTACCAAGATCCAGTGCACAGTGGTGGTGCAGGCGATGGGGTGATAGTCTCCTTGTGTCATTCAAAGGCTCAGGAAGGGAACCCATA
>NW_020180263.1:0-272 GCF_003031525.2 Neophocaena asiaeorientalis asiaeorientalis | reverse complement strand
TGATTAGTCATGTCAGTTTTACACTATTCACTGCCACCCCCCAACTAATGCTAATTCACACGCTACTGAATTTGATAATAACGGGTCCCACTTTTACCAGGGGACATGGATGTGGATGAACTATAGTTAATGAAGTCAGCCCCCTCATCTTATTGACTCTTTCCCAGAGACCATTCTGAAAGTCCTGTACTTAAGGCATAAAATGAACAGACTTCAAACTTCAGGTTGAAAGGCATTAAGAGCAACATAGCCTTTTCAAGAAAAGACAAATA
>NW_020180262.1:0-272 GCF_003031525.2 Neophocaena asiaeorientalis asiaeorientalis | reverse complement strand
GGGAGAAGATGCTGGTATGACTATACAGTTTCCCCCCACAACACTTCAATGTTCTTTTATTCCTACCTGATTCAGTGGTCCCAGGACCAGGGCTGCAATTGCAGGGGCCAGAAGCTGGGATGATTCCTAGGCAAGGAACTTTAATTGTACTTTCATACTTTTGCATCAGAATTCCTAAAGGCATAATGTGATTGATAGACTGTGCCTTCACCCAACTTGGCAAACTTAGGGTTGACAGTGAATACAGCTGTATTACCTAGTGGTTGAGATAG
>NW_020180261.1:0-272 GCF_003031525.2 Neophocaena asiaeorientalis asiaeorientalis | reverse complement strand
TGGAGCACCAAGAGCCTTTTATCCACACGGTTCAGAATAAATGGGAGAAAAAAATAGAAAGAAAGTAATAGGGTAAAATAAAATAGCATAAGATAAAATAAAATAAAGTCATTAAAATAAAAAGTAAAAAATAATTATTAAGAAGAAAAAATGTTAAAGTAAAACAAAACAAAACAAAACAGACAGTAGAACCCTAGGACAAATGGTGAAAGCAAAGCACTACAGACAAAATCACACAGAAGCATACACACTCACAAAAAGAGGAAAAAGGG
>NW_020180260.1:0-272 GCF_003031525.2 Neophocaena asiaeorientalis asiaeorientalis | reverse complement strand
GGCCCGGCCGGTGGGGCCGCCGAGCCCTGCGCCCCCGTCGGCTGCCAGGTCAGCTTCGTCCTGCAGCCGCCGAGCCAGACGCGCCGGCTGCGGGGCGCCGTGGTCCGGCGGAGCCGCCGGGCGGTCTTGGAGCAGGACTTGTGCTTGGACGGGCTCTCGGAGGACGAGGTGCGCCGCCTGGCCGTGCGCGTCAAGGCCGAGAACCGGGGCCGCGGGCTGGATCGGGGCCGCCTGCTGGGCCAGGGCGAGCTGCTGCTGGGCCCCCTCCTGCT
>NW_020180259.1:0-272 GCF_003031525.2 Neophocaena asiaeorientalis asiaeorientalis | reverse complement strand
CTGGGTTTGATCCCTGGTTGGGGAACTAGGATCCCACAAGCAGCTCGGTGCAGCAAAAAAAAAAGCTTGTAAGTCTATGTTTCCCTGTTTCATGCCCTAACAGAATATTTTTCCTTATTGTCATGGATCCCTTTAGTAATAGAAACTGGACAAATATGCAGTAGAATCATATGTTATTAATTTGCCAATCTTTTATAAACCCCAAGAAATTCAAATACATCTTTTTTTTAATTTTAAAGATTTAATTTTATTTATTTTTGGCTGCGTTGGGT
>NW_020180258.1:0-272 GCF_003031525.2 Neophocaena asiaeorientalis asiaeorientalis | reverse complement strand
TTCAGGTTTGCTCTACAAGACACTATGTCTGAGAGACAGCAGCAACAAAAATGTTTTTATCCATTGAAGAAATATGGGACATACAATAATGAAGGTACAAAGGATTTCTATATTGTCATATTTTAAAGATAATATGCCACTTGAATCTCAAAGAATAGGATAGTGTCTTAGCTTGTTCAGGCTGCTGTAGTAGAACACCGTGGACCGGGTGGCTTACAAATTACAAGAATTTATTTTTCACGGTTCTGGAGTCTGTGAAGTCCAAAATCAAG
>NW_020180257.1:0-272 GCF_003031525.2 Neophocaena asiaeorientalis asiaeorientalis | reverse complement strand
GAGCTCTAGGCCACTGCCGCCACCCACTGGTTGGGTAGCCAGGGAAGCCAAAGCTTCCCTGGCTTTGGGTTTCTTAGTATTTCTAAGGTCACCTGGCAAAATCATAGTCACCATGGGATGGAGTAAACTGTCACCAATCTCTCTTCTCTGTTTCAAACCCTGTTCCCCTTTCCTTCACCATCCAGTTCTCAGAACAAGAGCAGTCAGAACAAGAGCAGTCTGAACAAGAGAGAAATAAGCAAACAGGAAAGCAGACTTCAGTTTTCTTTTCT
>NW_020180256.1:0-272 GCF_003031525.2 Neophocaena asiaeorientalis asiaeorientalis | reverse complement strand
AGCTTCAAGCTGTGCGCTTTTCTCTTGAGACACATTAGCAAATTATGCAGAACTGGCTTGAAAACAGCCTTAAGAGGGAATTGCGTAATTCGTAAAACAGGAAACCCAAACACAAGACCACAGGATCCAAGCTTGATTTGTTTTTCCAGTTGTCAGGTTACCTTAAGTAAAACCATCTCTGATGCCGTTAATCATGCTAATCGTGGTTGAATTCTCAAAGGATAAGTGAGGTCTCGAGACGGGTCCAGGAACACAAGACGAAGCAGCAGAAG
>NW_020180255.1:0-270 GCF_003031525.2 Neophocaena asiaeorientalis asiaeorientalis | reverse complement strand
CAGTACCATAGTGTTTTGATTACTGTAGCTTTGTAGTATAGGGTGAAGACACGGAAACTGATTCCTCCAGGTCCGTTCTTCTTTCTCAAGATTGCTTCTCTTATTCAGGATCTTTTCTGTTTCCTTACAAATTGTAAGATTTTTTTCTAAGTCTGTGGAAAATGCCATTGGTAATTTGATAGGGATTGGATTGAATCTCTAGATTGCTTTGGGTAGTATAGTAATTTTGATAATATTGATTCTTCCAATCCAAGAATATGGTATATCTCT
>NW_020180254.1:0-272 GCF_003031525.2 Neophocaena asiaeorientalis asiaeorientalis | reverse complement strand
CAGGGTGGATACAGTAGCATCAACGGGAACCCCTCATTGGAGGTGAAACCCAGAGGACCAAGGTGGGCTGCTCGCCCAGTCACCCCTCCTCAGCAAGCCCCCCTCCTCGCCTTCCTTCCTTCCTTCGCCCATTCATTGTCCCCACAGTCGCGGACAGCCCTCAGTGTGCCCAGCCCTGCCTTGCACCTGGATGAGGCGCGAGGGAGATGGACCAGATCCTCGCCTGGCTGAAGCTTATAACTTACGGGAGCAAATTAACGATCAGTATGCAT
>NW_020180253.1:0-271 GCF_003031525.2 Neophocaena asiaeorientalis asiaeorientalis | reverse complement strand
GACATATCTTAAAAGCATTATGCTACCTGAAGAAGGTCAGATACACAGTATGATTCCATTTATATGACTGATAGTCTGGGAAAGGCACAACTATAGGGACAAACATTAGATTAGTGGTTACCAGGAGATGACAGTGGTAGGGGAGCAGGTTAGCCCCAAACTTTTGGAAGTGATGGAAATGTTCTATATTCTGAGATAGTGATTATGTGACTTGATACATTTGTCAAAACTTCATTGAACTGCACAGCTAAAGAGTATATTTTACTCTAAA
>NW_020180252.1:0-271 GCF_003031525.2 Neophocaena asiaeorientalis asiaeorientalis | reverse complement strand
GCCACACGGCTCAGAAGAAAAGGGAGAGAAAAAGAAAGAAAGAAAAACATAAAATAAAACAAAATAAATTAAAGTTATTAAAATAAAGAATTTAAAAATTGTTAAAAATTAAAAAGTAATTGAAAAAGAAAAAATAAGAAAGGAAAGAAAAAGAAAGAAGAGATCAACCAAACCAAAAAACAAATTCACCAATGACAACAAGTGCAAAAACTGTACTAGAAAACAAAAACAAAACAAAGGACAGACAGAACCCTAGGACAAATGGTAAAAG
>NW_020180251.1:0-271 GCF_003031525.2 Neophocaena asiaeorientalis asiaeorientalis | reverse complement strand
CCTTTCGCCACGTGTCCAAGCTCTCTGCCTCACTCTGCCCCCACTCCGAAAATTATACTATCTTTGCACAACCAGGAGCAAGCAAGTTGCCACCTCTGGGAGCGATACATCCCATTTTCCTAGAGAGTCCCAGAAGCGCTCACTTGCACGAGGAGTTCCAAAGAAGTCCACACTATCGTCGCAGGCTACACGCTGGATTCAGGTTTTGACCCTGAAGAGAAATACGTTTTCCAACACCGGCCCGCTCCTCCACCGCTACTGCCACCAGCAC
>NW_020180250.1:0-272 GCF_003031525.2 Neophocaena asiaeorientalis asiaeorientalis | reverse complement strand
GTACATAAGTACCACAACTTCTTTATCCATTGTTCTCTTTCTTGGGATATTTAAGGTGAACTGAAATCTAGGTTCTTGTACACAGAGCAACCCTATACTTTGGGGTGCCTTTGTCTTGTTTATTTTTAATCTTTACAAGATATTCGCCCGTGAGTGGAAGTGCCCTATGCTCTGTCGTTGTTTTTTAAATGTTTTTGGAAACACCATCCACTTCTCTAGAGTGGCTCTCGGCAATTTACACCGCGCACATCCCCGTAATAAGGCTCCCTGTT
>NW_020180249.1:0-271 GCF_003031525.2 Neophocaena asiaeorientalis asiaeorientalis | reverse complement strand
GCCCGCGTACCAAAAAAAAAAAAAAAAAAAACCTCTCATAACAATGTGGGAAAATGCTTATGTTTTAATATTTAGTGAAGGCAGGTCCCCAAACTTAATATACAGTGTATTCTCAAATATGTTTAAAAATGCACGGGGGTGGGGAAAAAGCTATACTAGGCCTAAATGTTAACAATGGTTTTCACTGGATGGCTGGTTTTTTAGATGTTTTTCTTCATAATTAAAAAATGTTTTTCATGTTTTCTACATCATGTTACTATTACAGTCAGGA
>NW_020180248.1:0-271 GCF_003031525.2 Neophocaena asiaeorientalis asiaeorientalis | reverse complement strand
AAAAAACCAAACTGCATTTGGCTTCAGCCTCAGCCTTTAAAAGGCCAAATAACTACTTCAATGACAGGTTGTCATTCTTAAAATAGTAAAGGATTAATAATCGTGTGACAACACAGGCCATCATCGTATGAAATCATTGGGATAGCATCACTAATTCAATGCAATTCACCGCTCAGTAACACATTCAGGAAGTAAAGAAAGCACAACATAATATACCAGAATTACCAGTGTTACTGTGAGGTAAGCAGAGAGTGAGTGGGCCAGTACCTCA
>NW_020180247.1:0-271 GCF_003031525.2 Neophocaena asiaeorientalis asiaeorientalis | reverse complement strand
CTAACATATCTGTTAGTTTTCTAGTCTAATTTTATTTTTTATTTTGCTATTATTGTTCTCTCTCTTTTTTTGCCACCCCACAAAGCTTGTGGGATTTTGATTCCTGAGCTGGGGGTCCAGCCAAAGCTCCTGCAGTGGGAGCTTCGTGTTGGAAACACTGGACTAACAAAGAACCTCACTCCCTGAGAATATTCATGGGGGTGAGGTCTCACAGAGGTCCTCATCTTAGTACCAAGACCCAGCTCTACCCAACAGCCTACAAACTCCACTG
>NW_020180246.1:0-271 GCF_003031525.2 Neophocaena asiaeorientalis asiaeorientalis | reverse complement strand
GTTTTTATAGATTTTTTAAATCAAATTGACAAAGTTCCCCTATTCTCAGTTTGCTGAGAGTTTTTGCCATGAATGGATGGTGGATCTTGTCAAATGCCTTTTCTGCACCTATTGTTATGATCAAGTGATCTTCTTTAACTTGTTGATGTGATGAATTACATTAATTGATTTTAAAATGTTGAACTAGCCTTGCATATCTGGAATAAATCTGATTTGGTCATGGTGCGTGATTCTTTTTATACATTGTTGGATTCAATTTGCTAATATTTTG
>NW_020180245.1:0-271 GCF_003031525.2 Neophocaena asiaeorientalis asiaeorientalis | reverse complement strand
GTGGCAGAGGGGGGAGCTTCGGAGCTGTGGAGGAGAGCACAACAACAAGGGTGCAGAGGGCAAAGCAGAGAGATTCCTGCATGGAGGATCAGTGCCGACCAGAACTCACCAGCCCAAGAAACTTGTCTGCTAACCTGCCGGGGAAGGCAAGACCTGGGAGCTGAGTCTCGGGTGGGCTTCGGTCGGATCTCAGGGAGAGGACTGGGGTTGGCAGCGTGTATACAGCCTGAAAGGGGCTAGTGCACCACGGCTAGCCAGGAGGGAGTCTGGG
>NW_020180244.1:0-270 GCF_003031525.2 Neophocaena asiaeorientalis asiaeorientalis | reverse complement strand
CAATATTTTGTAATAACCTATAAGGAAAAATAATCTGAAAAGAAATATATATATATATATATATACCATATATATATGGTATATAGTATATATACCATATATACCATTCAGTTATATATACCATATATATATATATATATATATATATGGTATATATAACTGAATGGTATATATGGTATATATACTATATACCATATATATATGGTATATATATATATATATATATTTCTTTTCAGATTATTTTTCCTTATAGGTTATTACAAAATATTG
>NW_020180243.1:0-270 GCF_003031525.2 Neophocaena asiaeorientalis asiaeorientalis | reverse complement strand
TGGACTTAATTGATATTTATAGGACATTCAATCCCAAAACAGCAGAATACACTTTTTTCTCAAGAGCTCATGGAACATTCTCTAGGATGGATCATATCTTGGCTCCTAAATGAATCCATGGTAAATTTAAGAAGACTGAAATCATATCAAGTATCCTTTCTGACCACAACACTGTGAGACGAGATATCAATTTCAGGAAAAAAAATCTGTAGAAACTACAAATATATGTAGGTTAAACAATACACTACTAAATAACAAAGAGATCACTGA
>NW_020180242.1:0-264 GCF_003031525.2 Neophocaena asiaeorientalis asiaeorientalis | reverse complement strand
CACACACACACACACACACACACACACGTACACACACACCAATCAGAAACACAAAGGGAATGATATTCTTTCACATGAAGGGGCTTAAGAAACGCAAGGCTTTGCTGTAAGCCTAGAAAACTAAGAGTAGGCCTTACCGCAGCAGTGAGGAAAAAGCCAAGGTTTATCCCAAATCCCCATTCAAAGACTAAAAGAACTAACATTTATTTCACTTAAAAGGCTTTGGCAACAATCCACTTTTTTTTTTTTTTTTTTTTTTTTTTG
>NW_020180241.1:0-271 GCF_003031525.2 Neophocaena asiaeorientalis asiaeorientalis | reverse complement strand
CAGGAAGAGAGGCCTCAGAAGAAAGCAACTCTGCTGGCACCCTGATTTTAGACTGCAGAATTCCAGAACTGCGAGACAGTAAATTTCTGTTGTTTAAGCCTCCAGTCTCTAGTATTTTACTATGGCAGCCCAAGCAGACTAATGCACCATTTTATGTTGGTTTTTTTCCCCAGGAGAACAGTACCTAGAACAGCAGACTAGCATCCTGGTCCCCAGGTCATTTTGGTTCTGTTAAATTCTTAAAGTAGCACTTACATCTTACCTCACACTG
>NW_020180240.1:0-271 GCF_003031525.2 Neophocaena asiaeorientalis asiaeorientalis | reverse complement strand
TTTAAAAGTTGCCAGATGCACAGTCAATATGATTAAATTAAGTATATTTCTGAATAGTAGCATCAAACAATTTAAAAGTAAAATTTTAAATACCATTAATAACATCAAAAATATAAAATCAGCAGAATACATTTCAGAAGATTTCTACAATAAAGAGTACAATAAAGAGTACAAAACATTGCTGTAAAACATTAAAGAAGTTGTAAATGCTGTAAAAAGAAGTTGTAAAATGCTGTAAAAACATTAAAGAAGTTCTAAATAATTGAACAGA
>NW_020180239.1:0-271 GCF_003031525.2 Neophocaena asiaeorientalis asiaeorientalis | reverse complement strand
TGCCTATTAAGCATATTGCTCAGAAATAAATGTCATGTCAATGAATCTCCTCCTGTTTTATTGAATATTTAATGCATTCTTTTGAAATATTTCCAAACTTACAGAAACAGGGCAAAAACAATATAAAGAATTCTCATTTATCCTCTATTAACTTTTAACACTTTGCCACATTTGCTTTGTCATTCTTTATTCCTGTCTCTCAGAAAGACCACAGGATATGTATGTTTATGTATATATATAGATAGATAGATAGATAAAAATACACATACAT
>NW_020180238.1:0-271 GCF_003031525.2 Neophocaena asiaeorientalis asiaeorientalis | reverse complement strand
ATTCCTCCATGTCTTTTCATAGCTTGATAGCTCATTTCTTTGTAACTTTGAACAATATTCCATTGTCTGAATGTTCCCCAGTTTATTTATCTATTCACCTACTCAAGGATGTTTTGGTTGCTTCCAAGTTTTGGCAATTATGAATAAAATACCATCAGCTGTTTTCCTTTTTCTTTCATTTTTGTGAAAATGTCTGCCAAATACCCATGTTGGAATAACTGAGGTTTGCCTAAAAATGGTATTCCGTGACAAATATGGCTTTTTTTTTTTT
>NW_020180237.1:0-271 GCF_003031525.2 Neophocaena asiaeorientalis asiaeorientalis | reverse complement strand
ACTGAAGGCGGTGCCTGGGTCAGCATCCCAGAGATCCCAGGCTGTCAGCAGCTGCACAGAGTTCCCGGGGAGGAATCCAGACCCCTCTGAGCCGATGCCCTCACACCAGCCATCGGAGTAGCGGCGGGTGACGCAGATAATGGTGCCCTCAGAGAAGGAGAGTTCGTTGTCCTTCTGGCGCGTGTATGGGTACAGTGTCACTACTGCACGGCGGGAGGAGAGGGGTGCCGTGAGATGTGCCTCCTGCCCCGCCACAGGGATGCTTGTGCCC
>NW_020180236.1:0-271 GCF_003031525.2 Neophocaena asiaeorientalis asiaeorientalis | reverse complement strand
AGGCAAGAAACTGCCCTTCTTGGCCTTGTATTATAAACCATTAGAGTGTCAACTGTCAGCCACATACCGGGCCATCCTCAAAATAGACGTTCTCACAGACCCTGGGCCTGTGACCCTCTGTACCCAGGTGCCCAGGATGCCTTAGATCATGGAACCAGCACCCCAAAACCTCAGCATGGTTACTGAGGCCTCCTTGATACCAGATAGCTTTCTGGCGTATCTTTCTTGCAAGAGGGCATGGCCTCAGCTGTCCTTAGTCCCTTGCCAGATG
>NW_020180235.1:0-271 GCF_003031525.2 Neophocaena asiaeorientalis asiaeorientalis | reverse complement strand
TGGTCTAGTACTTCTCCACCACAAGAATCTGAGACCCTGACATCTAGAGTCTTATAGATCTTTGCATTTTCCGGAATGTTCAACAGAGGACTGGACACATATTAATTATTACTCCGTTGAATGTTGGCTACGTGAGGTTAGTGGCTATTTTAAAGTCTCTTTTAAATGTGTCTGTGTTCTATCTCCACACTTAATGTAGTGCTTGTAAACACTGTCTACAGTAACTGCAACTGGCTCCTTGTCCCACCACCCTGGGAAGTCTAGAGTTTAT
>NW_020180234.1:0-271 GCF_003031525.2 Neophocaena asiaeorientalis asiaeorientalis | reverse complement strand
ATATTAAACTGCCTAGAATTGGTTGATATGCTAAATTACATAGAAAGCATTGTCAAATAAGTGATAAGCCTCCTCAGAGTATATGGTATGAATAAATGTTATTAATATAGACATTCTAGAAATTATATAAAGTTTCTGAAATTTGTATATGTCCTGGTATAATGTTATAGTTTTAGTCATTATCTTAAAATGTTGTATGTCACAACAACTTAGATAAGCTTCATTGCCAGGAAGAATTGTAATCAGATCTTTAACCTTGCCTTTTTAAGAC
>NW_020180233.1:0-271 GCF_003031525.2 Neophocaena asiaeorientalis asiaeorientalis | reverse complement strand
GATTTGGAGCAACAGGAATTCTCTCTCATTCACTGCTAGTGGAAATGCAAAATGGCACAGCCAATTTTGAAGATAGTTGGGTAGTTTCTACAAAAATAAATATTTGCAAACTGTCTTAGTCAGCTTGGATTCCTAATCATCATCTTCCTGGACTTCAACTGTATGTTAGATTATCTGATACTGTTCCACAGCTCTTGGATGCTCTTTATTTATTTTTTTGTCTTTTCCCTCTCTTTTGCTTTGTGTTTGTTTTTGTAATTTCTGTTGTCCT
>NW_020180232.1:0-271 GCF_003031525.2 Neophocaena asiaeorientalis asiaeorientalis | reverse complement strand
AGGCTCCTGTTGTTCGCGGCTGCCTCTGCGTGCTACCTTCCAGAAACTGCACTGCTAGGTGCGGAATAAGAACTTCACTCCACACAGAAGTAACTAGAAGCCACAAAAATATTGCCCACCAAATCCAAATGTTAAATCTCTCCAATGTAACTTTCCTCCAAACGTCTATAGTCCCTCCTCTGGCAGGAGGGTAAATGTGACAGAGAAGTTGGAGTGGAAAGGGGCAGGGGAATTCCTGACTGCTTCGTGTCCTCTCTTGCTTTTGGACGTC
>NW_020180231.1:0-271 GCF_003031525.2 Neophocaena asiaeorientalis asiaeorientalis | reverse complement strand
CGGGGAATACCTCAAAATCAGCTAGGGATAAATCAGTGTGCGTTTTGCAGACAACAGGGACATTGGAAAAATGAGTGCCCAGTGAAAATGAATTTGGCCCAGCAGACTTCAGTAGGAGGAACACCAATGGCAGAAACAATGATGTTAGGACATTTGGGGCAACATAGTAGCTGACTAAGTGATGGATTAAAAGTGACAACAGAAATTGATGGGGAAGAGAAACAATTATTGGTAGATACTGGGGCAACTTATTCTGTTTTAAATACTTGTT
>NW_020180230.1:0-266 GCF_003031525.2 Neophocaena asiaeorientalis asiaeorientalis | reverse complement strand
TCCGCAATGGGAGGGGCCACGACAGTGAGAGGCCCGCGTACTGCAGAAAAAACAAAACAAAAACAAAACAGGAAGTCCATTTTATTCAACTCTTCTAAGATCTTATGAGTGAACAGTCGTTGAAACATGATTTTGTTTATTTTTAGGCTAAGATTTTACAGATTATTTGTAAATAAAGAAGAAAAGAGAGGTAATAGCCACATTCTTGCCTTGATCTTTCGCGGTACGCTGTGGCCTCTCCCGTTGCGGAGCACAGGCTCCGGACG
>NW_020180229.1:0-271 GCF_003031525.2 Neophocaena asiaeorientalis asiaeorientalis | reverse complement strand
TGCTCACAGTTTCCTGATGTGGGCTCTCTGGGGTTAGTTCAATCAGGCCTGGATCCCCTAGCCTCTGTGCTCTGTGCCGCCTGCTGGGGGATTCCAACTGCTAGATTCCTCACTTTTTTATTCTTTGGGCTCTCTGTTGTTAGGCTCCTCCTACTTGCGTCGCTCCCAACCCCTTGGTGATGTGGATACTCTGGTTTGAGGCCACATGTTCTGGTTTCCTCACCTTATAGTGATGTGGCCCCACTGGTGTCAGGACACTCCTGCCTGGTTC
>NW_020180228.1:0-270 GCF_003031525.2 Neophocaena asiaeorientalis asiaeorientalis | reverse complement strand
CCAAAAATAAACAAATAAAATAAATAAATTTATTAAAAAAACAAAAAAAAGTGAACCTTGACGAAACTCTCACTGTGTATCCAGCTCTGTGCTAAGCACTTTACGGGTATTAGCTCAGTTAATCTTCAAACACACCTTCAAGGGAGGTACCATTAATATCCCCATCTACAGATGAGGTTCAGATGGGTTAGGTTTCTTGTCCAGGGATGCAGTTGGGATTACATAGATGAGATTCTACCAGAAAACTACTAGAGCTAATCAGTGAATTTG
>NW_020180227.1:0-270 GCF_003031525.2 Neophocaena asiaeorientalis asiaeorientalis | reverse complement strand
TCAGGACAGCTGACACACCTGCCGTGTCCACACCTGCCAACACAGGTGCCCAGGCACAGGGCCCGGCTCCCCACAGCGCAGGGCCCCCAGGTGTGCCTGGCGCCCGGTGTGACCCTTCCTGTATGGTTGTTCCAAGGACCCCAAAGCTCACCTGCGCCGAAAGGACGGGGGGCGAGGATGGGGTCCAGGATGCACACGCTCTCTGGGCCCCAGGGTGAACCCCGACACCCTCCTCCAGGTGTTGCTGGCCATGCCCTCTGCCCCCTGCCC
>NW_020180226.1:0-270 GCF_003031525.2 Neophocaena asiaeorientalis asiaeorientalis | reverse complement strand
GAGTCCTGGAAAAAGTCTGGAACTGCCTAAGAGGCAAGAGAATGTTGTTTCGGGGTGCACGAGGAGTGGGGATTAAGAATACTGCCTAAATAAGCTTCAGAGATGGGCACGAGCCGCAGCTATCAGTGAGGACACCAGAGACAGGAATGAAACACTACGGCTGCTGCTACAGCTACCAAGAATCCTGTGTGCAATCACAGGTCACTATCCACACATCCCCTCCCAGGAACCTGTGCAGCCCGCCATGGCCAGGGTCCCGTGATCCAGGGA
>NW_020180225.1:0-270 GCF_003031525.2 Neophocaena asiaeorientalis asiaeorientalis | reverse complement strand
GGGGAGGCCTGAGCTCTTCTCATCTGTCAAATCGAGACCCTGCTGGACACGATGCCCCCGCAACTGTGAAGCCGCGGGTGCCAGGGCCTTCCTTGTGCTTGTCCAGCCCTTCAAGGGTCTTTCTAGTGAGTGGACACAGGGCGTCTGAGGGGCTTCTCCAGGTGTCTGCTAGGTGCCCGCACCGTGCCGGGGGTGGGCTGTCACCTGTCATCGTTTCCTGCTGAGGGGAATCAACTGCTCAGCCACGCCCAGGACGGAGGCGCCAAACAC
>NW_020180224.1:0-270 GCF_003031525.2 Neophocaena asiaeorientalis asiaeorientalis | reverse complement strand
TGAATTCTTTTTCAGGTAGGTTGCCTATTTCCTCTTAATTTATTTGACCCTTTAGGTTTTTACCTTACTCCTTCATCAGTGACATGTTTTTTGCTGTCTCTTTTTTTTTTTTTAATGAGTGGGATTGTGTTCCTACCTTACTGGTTTGTCCTGAGGCTTCCAGCACTGGAGTTTGTAGGCTTATTGGGTAGAGCTGGGTCTTCGTGCTGAGCTGAGGACCTCTGTGAGTCCTCACTCTGATGAATATTCCCTGGGGTCTGAGGTTCTCTG
>NW_020180223.1:0-270 GCF_003031525.2 Neophocaena asiaeorientalis asiaeorientalis | reverse complement strand
TGTAGAGAAAAGGGAACCATAGTACACTGTTTGTGGGAATGTAAATTTGTGAAGCCACTACGGAAAAAATTATGGGGTTCCTCAAAATTTAAAAATAGGACTACCATATAATACAGCAGTTCCACTCCTAGATATATATCCAAAGAAACAAAACCACAAATTTGAAAAGATAAATGCACATAATGTTCATAGCATTATTTACCATAGCCAAGATATGAAAGCAACATAAGTGTACATCAACATATGAATGAATAAAGAAGTTTTGGTATA
>NW_020180222.1:0-270 GCF_003031525.2 Neophocaena asiaeorientalis asiaeorientalis | reverse complement strand
TTTTATGGCTGAGTAGTACTCCATTGTATATATGTACCATACTTTCTTTTTCTTTTTTTTGGCTTAAACAACAGATATTTATTTTCAATTCTGGAAGCTCAACATCCAGGATCAAGGTGTCTGCAGAGTTGATTTCTTCTGAGGCCTCTCTCTTTGGTTTGTAGGTGACTGTTTTTTCTGTGTCTTTGTATGGTCCCTCTGTGTCTGTCTGTGTCCTAATCTCTTCTTTTTTTTTTTTTTATACATCTTTATTAGAGTATAACTGCTTTA
>NW_020180221.1:0-270 GCF_003031525.2 Neophocaena asiaeorientalis asiaeorientalis | reverse complement strand
TACTAATAGCTATGGGAGGATGTTAATGGTTTAATAACCAGTATGAATATTCACAGAAATCACCTAGCATCAAAGAAAGTTACTTACTACGAAATAAATATGTACCAAATGCAAACACTGTATTTATGGGACACATCTATCTTTAGACCCAGCTATACTCATCAAGTCATACATCTTCACATCCAAGTGAGATGTGTTTGATATTTATATTTATATGATATATTCATATGTTCACTACTTTTGGTACTGGTCACTAGAAAAAAAGACAAG
>NW_020180220.1:0-270 GCF_003031525.2 Neophocaena asiaeorientalis asiaeorientalis | reverse complement strand
TCTCTGACATACCCTAAGGAAAGGAAAATAGGACTTCAGATGAGGTTTTCCAAACCTCTACTCTGTAATATGTGGGCAAGGTCAACATGTTTCAACACTGTTTGGGTGAACTTTTCCCCACCTGGTTCGGATTACAGGGGTTACTGGTCAAGGAGTTTCAAACAAGGTGGAAACTAGAAGCCAATTTTATGGTTGTGAGCTAAAGCTGACAAAGAGCTGTTTCAAACAGTCTGGTAGGTATGGGGGAGTACCTCTTAAAGGACTGACATG
>NW_020180219.1:0-270 GCF_003031525.2 Neophocaena asiaeorientalis asiaeorientalis | reverse complement strand
GGACACGCTATTAACAGAGAACAGCAGGTGGAACAAGTGTGTTGCAGAGAAAAGTGTCCGACCCCAAGAGGCTAGTGCCTGATTTCTGCGGAAGGAATGGGGACTGGGCTTTGTTCATCGCAGGTCTGTCTCCACACCACTCACAGGGCAATCTCAGAGGTGGGGCTTGGGGAGGGCTGGCTCAGGAGGCTGGGAGAGGGTGAGCCATTCCTTTGAGTGTCATTCATTTATTCACAAATGCAGTGGGCTGCCAGTTACCTTTAGGACTTG
>NW_020180218.1:0-269 GCF_003031525.2 Neophocaena asiaeorientalis asiaeorientalis | reverse complement strand
TCCAGGACCAGATGGCTTCACAGGTGAATTCTACCAAACGTAAAAAGAAGAACTTATACCAATCCTTCTCAAACTCCTCCAAAAAACTGAAGAGTGGGGAACACTCTTCAAAGACATTCTATGAAGCTGCCATCATCCTGATACCAAAACTGGACAAAGACACCACCAAAAAAGAAAATTTCAGGCCAGTATCTTTGATGAATACAGAGGCAGAAATTCTCAACAAAGTGTTAGCAAACTGAATCCAACAACACATAAAAAAGATCATA
>NW_020180217.1:0-270 GCF_003031525.2 Neophocaena asiaeorientalis asiaeorientalis | reverse complement strand
TAGGTTGTCCATTTTATTGGCATATAGTTTTTTGTAGTAGTTCCTTATGGTCCTTTGTATTTCTGTGGAGTCAGTTGTAACTTCTTTTTCATTTCTGACTTTTATTGATTTGGGTCCTTTTTCCTTGATGAGTCTGGCTAAAGTTTTTTCAATTTTGTTTATCAATTTTATTTCTTTTCAAAGAACCAACTCTTAGTTTCATTTATCTTTTTAATTTTTTTAATCTCTCTTTCATTTATTGCTACTCTGATCTTTATGATTTCTTTCCTT
>NW_020180216.1:0-270 GCF_003031525.2 Neophocaena asiaeorientalis asiaeorientalis | reverse complement strand
CCAGTGGCTAAGGTTGGTTCAGTGGTCTGTGTAGGCTTCCTAGTGGAGGGGACTGGTGCTTATATGCTGGTGGATAAGGCTATATCTTGTCTTTCTGGTGGGGATGATCATGGCTGGTGGTGTGCTTTGGGGTGTCTGTGATCTTGTTATTATTTTAGGCAGCCTCTCTGCTAATGGGTCAGGTTCTCTTCCTGTGTTGCTAGTTGCCATAGGGTGTCCAGCACTCTATCTTGCTGGTCGTTGAATGGAGCTGGGTCTTAGCATTGAGAT
>NW_020180215.1:0-269 GCF_003031525.2 Neophocaena asiaeorientalis asiaeorientalis | reverse complement strand
TGCAAGGTGGGTGTAAAGAGGAACTCTTCATTGTGTTTTTTTTAAGCAGGAGTGCCCAGTGCAAGACAGGCGGAGGGATTGGTTCTGCCTTGCTTTCCTTTTTTGTTTTAATTAATTAATTAATATTTGGCTCCATTGGATCTTCGTTGCTCCACATGAGCTTTCCCTAGTTGCAGCGAGCACGGGCTACTCTTCATTGCAGTGCGATGGCTTCTCATTGCAGTGCGACGGCTTCTCATTGCAGTGGCTTCTCTTGTTGTGGAGCACGG
>NW_020180214.1:0-269 GCF_003031525.2 Neophocaena asiaeorientalis asiaeorientalis | reverse complement strand
GGGAGGTGTGGATAGTGACCTGTGCTTGCACACAGGCTCCTCAGTGTCTGCAGCAGCAGCCTTAGTGTTTCTTGCCCGTCTCTGGTGTCTGCGCTGATAACCATGGCTCGTGCCCCTCTCTGGAGCCTGTTTAGGCACTGTTCTGAATCCTCTCTCCTCATGCACCCTGAAACAATGGTATCTTGCCTCTTAGGGAGGTCCAGACTTTTTCCCAGACTACCCCTTGAATAGCTGTGCCACACTAGCCCCCTTCAGGCTGTGTTCACGCA
>NW_020180213.1:0-270 GCF_003031525.2 Neophocaena asiaeorientalis asiaeorientalis | reverse complement strand
AGAATAACCACATTTTGTTTTATTTTGTATTCATTTGATTTCCTGGTGAGGTTTACTGGCTGTTTGTATTTGGCTATTTGGTTAATTACACCGTGCGTCCATTCTTCTGTAGTGAGAGTTTGTAGGGATTGTATCATATCCTGTCAGATCCGTATGTCTGACTTGCTATTTCTGTATGTCATGGGGGTGTTGAAAGACTCCAGTTACTTTAATGTGATGGTCCACACAACACTTAAAAAAAAGACTCATGATAGTTTCCTTTCATGTAAT
>NW_020180212.1:0-270 GCF_003031525.2 Neophocaena asiaeorientalis asiaeorientalis | reverse complement strand
GCTGGTAAATTGTTCACATTTTCTCTACCTGTGCATCTATTTTATGTATATGAGTCAGTTTAGTTGTCAATAGTAGTGAAGTAATATAGAGGACTAGAGAACTTATTATAAAAATGATTATGAATGTATGATTATGAAAAAGTAAAAGTTCTTCCATAATCGGTGATGTTGCATCTTGAGAGCCTAGATGAAATGGATATGCCTTAGTGATGTACAGGATTTTAGCCTGTGATTTAACTTTGACAAAGTTACATCACTTTTTACTTTTAT
>NW_020180211.1:0-270 GCF_003031525.2 Neophocaena asiaeorientalis asiaeorientalis | reverse complement strand
ATAACCTCCCTCACCTCCTTCCACTCACCTCCATCACCTAAATCATTTCACCACCCTAAGCTCTCTCACCTCACCTCCTTCAACACATTGCCCTTAACACCTCACTCCCCTCACCTCACCACCGTCAATTC
The DNA here is from genome assembly GCF_003031525.2 of Neophocaena asiaeorientalis asiaeorientalis. NCBI lineage: Eukaryota > Metazoa > Chordata > Mammalia > Artiodactyla > Phocoenidae > Neophocaena > Neophocaena asiaeorientalis. The sequence continues at coordinate 139 of NW_020180211.1, read as the reverse complement.
CCACACATCTCATCACCTCCCTATTCTCAGCCCTCCTCCCTCACTTCACCTCTCTCACTTCCATCACATCACCTCCATCATCTCACGTCACTCTCACTGATCACCTCACCTCATTCACCTCATGTCTCCTCCCTCACGT
>NW_020180210.1:0-270 GCF_003031525.2 Neophocaena asiaeorientalis asiaeorientalis | reverse complement strand
GACCCCCTCTCCCTGCTAGCATCACCCCCCAGGTGGGCACCATGCAGGCGTCTCTACCCTTCTTGCCCTGTCCCCTCTCCCTGCTGCTTCCCACTGCTTCAGCCATATTTCAGGCCCCTCTTCCTGACCCTGATAGCTGCGGTATTCTCCCTTGGAGATGTTTCAGTCTCCCTCTGTCAAACCATGCCACCCCCACCCAAGGCAGCCTCTCTGGTCAAAACATAGACATAAATCTGTCACCCCATTGCTGGAAACCTTTCACCAGCTCGT
>NW_020180209.1:0-270 GCF_003031525.2 Neophocaena asiaeorientalis asiaeorientalis | reverse complement strand
CTACTGCTAGTACTACTACTGGCCCACTGCAGGACAAATCTATGGCTAGTATTACTGCTGCTGATGCCACTTCTATTTCTGGTGCTACCTCTACTACTATTGCTACTACTTGCAGTCCAGTGCATGGCAAATCTACTACTACTACTTCTACTGCTGCTACTGCTACTACTACTACTGGCCTACTGTAGGGCAAATCCGGTGCTACTACAACAGCTGCTGCGGCCACTTCTACTCCTGCTACTACCACTACTATTACTACTAGCCCAGTGC
>NW_020180208.1:0-270 GCF_003031525.2 Neophocaena asiaeorientalis asiaeorientalis | reverse complement strand
CCTTTCCCCCCAGCCCCTCCTCCTAGGGCAGCCAGGCCTGCTCCCCATCCACTCAGTTCTCTGACGGCGGGGAGGAAATCAGGACCTTAAAATGAATGAGGGGACGCGGGCCTGCCTTTATTCATGCCCTGGATCTCTGTGCACACAACCCCATGACACGCTTCAAAAATGCAATCCAACACAAATTCACAGCTAACTTCAAATTACACAGCAGACACGGGTCTCCCAATGTGCTCGTGTGGATAAAGAAAAAAAAATTATTTTGCCATG
>NW_020180207.1:0-270 GCF_003031525.2 Neophocaena asiaeorientalis asiaeorientalis | reverse complement strand
AGCCTCATAGGAGTCTTTACTGCAGCCGCTCAACTCTGCAAATGTAAAAATAGCCATAGGCAATATGCAAACGAGTGAGTGTGGCTTTGTGTTCCAAAGGAATTTAATTAGGGTGGGGGCAAGGGCTTGGTAAATGAGAGTGTGACGAAAACAATAGTCCCTAAAGTTTTAAATTTCCAGTAGTATTTTACTAAATGTCTCCATAATGGTGAATGAAGTTGTGAATCCAAAACTCATCAGAAATGTGTTCTTGTCTTTTACTATGTTTTT
>NW_020180206.1:0-270 GCF_003031525.2 Neophocaena asiaeorientalis asiaeorientalis | reverse complement strand
TATGATCTGACATTACGAGTGGGAATGACTCCTGCTTCTAATACTCCTTTGGTATGGGTTATGAAAAGCTTCCTTACTCTGTGTCCTGTGGGGATCAAGGCAGGACCCTCCTCCCACAGGTCCTGTAGAGAAGATTAACTACCTCTATGCATCTCTAGCCCTGAGGGCAATGCCTGGGACAGGATAGGTCCCAGTGAGGTCTCCGGAGTTTAAGCCCAGACATCCTGCCTTCCACGAGGGTCCTCACTGCCACCCCAGTCCCACACGAGT
>NW_020180205.1:0-270 GCF_003031525.2 Neophocaena asiaeorientalis asiaeorientalis | reverse complement strand
TCAGCAGCTGGCGGCTGCCCTCCTGACAGAGACTCAGCACAGCCCCGCGGGGACGGATGGGTGCAGCTCAGGGACCTAAGGGTGCGGGTTGCTTGAGGGAAATGCCCTCCGCCAGCTCCCTGTGGGGCAGCCTCTCTCTGGAACACCTCCAACCCTGCCCAGGGCCTTAAAGGCACAGAGTCTGGCATCTCACATCTAAGGGTCAGAGGCGCAGGACTTAAGACCCTGGGGGAGGAAGCACAGTGGTCTGTGTCTGTGTTGTCATGGCTT
>NW_020180204.1:0-270 GCF_003031525.2 Neophocaena asiaeorientalis asiaeorientalis | reverse complement strand
TAAGACTAGAATTTTTTCTTGAATGTTTGATCGAGTTCTCTGAAACTTCTGATCTTATGGGAAAAATTGATTACTGATTCCTTTTCTTTAAGGGTTAGAGGACACTTTGGGTTTTCTACTTCTCGAGTACGTTTTGGTAAATTATATTTTCTCGCTGTTTTCGTCTAAAGTTTCAAACATATTGCAAGAAGTTTTCATTATGTCATTAAAAAATCATTTTAATGAATGCACCATCTATAATGATGTCTCCTTTTATAGTCTTCATATTGA
>NW_020180203.1:0-270 GCF_003031525.2 Neophocaena asiaeorientalis asiaeorientalis | reverse complement strand
TGGTCTGTCTCTTGGTAAAAGACAAACCAAGAACGTGCATTTTTCTGCAGAGACCACAGGGACAGGATTCTCTGGCCACACCCTAAAGCCACACGCTCAAGTAGGTAGTTGATAGGGAAGACTCCAGATGTACTTGCCATCCTCAAAGGAAGATAGATGACATGATTTTGTTACACGGTCAGAGGTTCATGTGCACAGTCAGGTCGCCTGTACCGTCCCTCTCGGTGTAGGCTGAAGTCAAGCCCAAGTGTGATGAGAGGAATTCTAGTT
>NW_020180202.1:0-270 GCF_003031525.2 Neophocaena asiaeorientalis asiaeorientalis | reverse complement strand
AATCAGAATTTTGGTAATTTGTATTTATCTAGGAAGTTACCCATTTCATATAGATTTTCAAGTTTATTTGCATAGAGGTTGGCAAAGTAATCTCTTCCTTTTTCTGTTTCAATGATTATTTGTCCTTTGTCTTTTATTATTTTGTCTATGTGTGATCTCTCCCTTTCTTCCTTCATCAAGCCAGCTAGGGGTTTGTCTGTTTTGAAAAACAAGATTTCGTTTTTCTATCATATTCATTTCTGCTTTTATGTTTTGCTTTCTTTAGTTGTT
>NW_020180201.1:0-266 GCF_003031525.2 Neophocaena asiaeorientalis asiaeorientalis | reverse complement strand
GGTGGACTCTCAACCACTGCACCACCAGGGAAGCCCAAAACTTCTTTTTGATCATAGCCATTCTAGTGGGTATAAAGTGGTATCTCAGTGTGTTTGATTTGCATTTCCCTAATGACTTGATAATGTTGAACATTGTTTTCAAGTGCTTATTGAGCATCTGTGTATCTTATTTGGAGAAATAGCTATTCAAAAGTTTTGACCTTTTAAATATCCATTAAACAAATTTGGTACATCCATACAATGGAATATTATTCAGCCATAAAAAG
>NW_020180200.1:0-270 GCF_003031525.2 Neophocaena asiaeorientalis asiaeorientalis | reverse complement strand
TTTCTTCAGATAAGCTTTCTGGCCCTTTCTCCTCCTTTTGGGACCCCTATAATGTGAATGTTATTCTGCTTGACATTGTTCCAAAGGCCCCTTGAGATACATTTACTTTTCAAAATTCTTTTTTTGTTTTTGCTCCTGTGTCTTAGTGAATTCCCTTGCTTTGTCTTCCTGGTCTGTTCTGCTTCATCCAGTCTGCTGTTGAACCCCTCTAGTTTATTTTTCAGTTCAATTATTATATTCTTCAGCTCTTTAACTTCTGTTTAGTACTTT
>NW_020180199.1:0-270 GCF_003031525.2 Neophocaena asiaeorientalis asiaeorientalis | reverse complement strand
TTTCTTTTGGTGTTTTTGGAGGAATTTTTTTGTACTGATGCCTATAATTTTATAATACATTTATTTTACTCACTAATGCAGACTTCCATGTTAGTACATAAATTTTTTCCTTTATTGTTTTGAGTAGCCTTATAATATTTTAAAGAATAAATGTGAAAAATAGATTTTTTCATTCTTAAGCATACCAAAAATTTCTATGTGTATCTGATTCATACGCGAGTTTAATATGTTGGATCAAAGCTGAAATCTGTCCTGGAAAGTAGCACCAGG
>NW_020180198.1:0-269 GCF_003031525.2 Neophocaena asiaeorientalis asiaeorientalis | reverse complement strand
GTGCTTGTTCTTTGTTTAGTGAGGTGACCTGGTGTTCCTTCCCAGTTTCCCGTCACTCCTTTGTAAAGTAGCCCATCCGCATGTACCAGTGCGAAGCTCCACCTTTATTTATTTATGTTTATAGAGACTTATTATTGAGGTATAATGACATGTAACATTATGTTAGTTTCAGGAGTACAACATAATGATTCTATAACTGCATATAATGTGAAAGGGTTACCATAATAGGTCTAGTTAACATCCATCACCACACAGTTATAATTTTTTTT
>NW_020180197.1:0-269 GCF_003031525.2 Neophocaena asiaeorientalis asiaeorientalis | reverse complement strand
AGCACGGGCTCTAGGCACGTGGGCTTCAGTAGTTGTGTCTCGCAGGCTCATCGGTTGTGGCACATGGGCTTAGTTGCTCCGTGGCTCATGGGATCTTCCTGTAGCAGGGCTTGAACCCGTGTCCCCTGCATGGCCAGGCAGATTCTTAACCACTGGGCAGGCGATTCTTAACCAGTGTGCCACCAGGGAAGCCCTGCATCCCTCAAATTTTGATAACTGTTATTTTCGTTTCATTAAGTTCAAAATATTTTTTATTTCTCTGGAGATTT
>NW_020180196.1:0-269 GCF_003031525.2 Neophocaena asiaeorientalis asiaeorientalis | reverse complement strand
GTCAGGACAGAGAGCAGGTGCAGAGCTGGGTGGAAAACAGGCTCGGGCTCCGACACGGGGAGCGTGGCCAGGGCGGGACTTTAAGCTTCTTCGGGACGTGGGCCGGGCGCGCGGGGACGTGACGTAAATAGGCGAAATGACGTGTCCCGGCGTGAGGGGCGCGGCTAGGCACAAGGGGGCGCGTCCAAGATGGCCGCGCGCATGAGCCTCTCATCCCGGTAGCGAACCGAGTGGTTCCCCCTCTGGGGAACGTTCGGGTAAAGTCCGGC
>NW_020180195.1:0-269 GCF_003031525.2 Neophocaena asiaeorientalis asiaeorientalis | reverse complement strand
GTCAGGACAGAGAGCAGGTGCAGAGCTGGGTGGAAAACAGGTTCGGGCTCTGACAGTCGGAGCGTGGCCACGGCGGGACTTTAAGCTTTGTCGGGACGTGGGCCGGGCGCGCGGGGACGTGACGTGAATAAGCGAAATGACGTGTCCCGGCGCGAGGGGCGCGGCTAGGCACAAGGGGGCGTGGCCAAGATGGCCGCGCGCAGGAGTCTCTCATCCCGGTAGCGAACAGAGTGGTTCCCCCTCTGGGGAACGTTCGGGTAAAGTCCGGC
>NW_020180194.1:0-269 GCF_003031525.2 Neophocaena asiaeorientalis asiaeorientalis | reverse complement strand
TTGTGGGATCTTAGTTCCCCGACCAGGGAATGAACCCAGGCGGTGGCAGTGGAAGCCCTGAGTCCTAACCACTGGACTGCCAGGGAATACCCTACATGGTTTATTTTCTACTGTAATATATATATTTTTTAAATACCCCTTTTCTTTAGCATTATTTTTTCCTTCCAGACATATTCCCCTTTTACACCAAGGGATGTATAAATCTGTGGGTTGTTTGGGGACTCTTGTGACATGAATATGCTCATAACGCAATGACATGTACAAAGTAG
>NW_020180193.1:0-269 GCF_003031525.2 Neophocaena asiaeorientalis asiaeorientalis | reverse complement strand
AATGTCCCTCTATTCAAGTTGGTTGACTGGGGCAAAGTATTTGGGGGAAGAAGACCACAGAGATGAAGTGACATTCTCCACACAACAAGGGTGTATACTCTCCACTTGATTATCAGTAATAAGTTCACCTTATCACCCAGCTAAGGTACATTTCCCAGGTCTCTCCTTGTGAACTTTTATTTTTACTTCCCAACTTTCCGTACCATAGCCTTTAGAAGGAAGTCACTACGTGCAGCCCACACTTGAGGGGCGCTCTGCTATAAACTTTG
>NW_020180192.1:0-269 GCF_003031525.2 Neophocaena asiaeorientalis asiaeorientalis | reverse complement strand
GAAAGTAACCCAGACATGAGATAATACACTCTGAGGAAAGTTCACACTGCTTCCTTATTAAGTGACTGTTAGTCTCTAAAAAAATCAGTATATTCTACTATTTGCTTTGGGACAATACAGCTGTAGAAAAGAAGCATTAGCCTGTTTAAATCTTTTTAAAAATATGCTTTGCTATCTACTCAAGTCTTCTTTTGCATTTGAGTATTTTCCTGCACCAAGCAAATGCAATTTTAGACTGTTATCACAGAAGATGCTTCTTATCCATTAAA
>NW_020180191.1:0-269 GCF_003031525.2 Neophocaena asiaeorientalis asiaeorientalis | reverse complement strand
GCAGCCTCTCTGCTAATGGGTGGGGTTGTGTCCCTGTCTTGGGGTTGTGTCCCTGTCTTGCTTGTTGTTTGTCCTAGGGTGTCCAGCACTGTAGCTTGGTCATTGTTGAGTGGAGCTGGGTCTTAGCGTTAAGATAGAGATCTCTCGGAGAGCTTTCACTGCTTGATATTATGTGGAGCTGCTAGGTCTCTAGTGGACCAGCATCCTGGACTCGGCTGTCCCATCTCGGAGGCACAGGCCTGACACCCAGCTGGAGCATGAAGACCCTG
>NW_020180190.1:0-269 GCF_003031525.2 Neophocaena asiaeorientalis asiaeorientalis | reverse complement strand
TTTCATATAGATCACTGAAATGATCTGTATTAACATTAAGTAACCGCTTAGTGTTAAATGTTCTTGTGTCTATCTTGTTTGAGCTCACATGACACTGCCAATTACATTCTCCTTGAAACGCTCCCCTAGCATATATTAAAAGTTGTAGAGGAAAAATAATTATAAGAATCAGACTTATCTGTATTTGAATCTAGACTTTCCATTTACTTGTTATTCTATGTCTAATCCCTCTGTACTCAGTTCTTTATCTATAAATTGTGATAAATATA
>NW_020180189.1:0-267 GCF_003031525.2 Neophocaena asiaeorientalis asiaeorientalis | reverse complement strand
CCTGGTGATCCAGTGGTTAAGAATCCGCCTTCCAATGCAGGTGATGTAGGTTCAATCCCCAGTCGGGAAACTAAGATCCCACGTGCTGTGGGGCAACTAAGCGCACATGCCACAACTACTGAGCCTGAGCACTCTGGAGCACACATGCCACAACTAAGATCCTACATGCCACAACTAAGATCCGACACATCCATATAATTTTTTTAAAGTGTACAAATAATAAATATTGGAGAGGGTGTGGAGAAAAGGGAACCCTCCTACACTGTT
>NW_020180188.1:0-268 GCF_003031525.2 Neophocaena asiaeorientalis asiaeorientalis | reverse complement strand
GACCTAGAGATTATCATACTAAGTGAAGTAAATCAGAGAAATATATGATATCACTTATATGTGGAATCTAAAACTGGTACAAATTAACTTATTCACAAAACGGAAATAGACTCACAGACACAGAAAAGAAATTTATGGCTGCCAAAGGGGAAAGGGGTGGGGAAGGATAGACTAGGAGTTTGGGATTAGCAGATACACACTACTAAATAGAAACAAGGACCGACTCTATAGCACAGGGAACTATATTCAATATCTTGTAATCTATAAT
>NW_020180187.1:0-269 GCF_003031525.2 Neophocaena asiaeorientalis asiaeorientalis | reverse complement strand
TAGTTTTGTTGTGAATTCCTTTGGATTTCCTACATCAAGAATCATGCAGTTTAACAATAAAGACAGGATTACTTATTTTCTCAAGCAGGTAACATTAATTTCTTTCTTAATTTCTCTCTTTTTGATTTCCTTCCTTATTTCATTTGATCAAATTTCTAGGACACTGTAGAGCAGAAGTAGTGAAAAGTCTTCAAGAAAACGCATTCAAGTTTTTACCATTAAGTTTCTTGTAAACTGTATGTTTATGGTAGGTTTTTTTCTTTATTGGG
>NW_020180186.1:0-269 GCF_003031525.2 Neophocaena asiaeorientalis asiaeorientalis | reverse complement strand
TTTTGCACAGCAAAGGAAACCATCAACAAAATGAAAGGACATCTTACTGAATGGAAGAAAATACTTGCAAATGATATGACCTATAAGGAGTCAATTTCCAAAATTTATAAACAGCTCATACAACTCAGTATCAAGAACCAGTCTTAAAACACAGTCAGGATCCAAGAAAGACTATTTATAAAATTAAAAAAAAGACTGCCGGGGTCCTGCCATGGAAAGTCTGGTTAGAAAGTTCCACTGGTGGGACTGGTGCTGCCGCCACTGGGCTG
>NW_020180185.1:0-268 GCF_003031525.2 Neophocaena asiaeorientalis asiaeorientalis | reverse complement strand
TTCAAACTATACTACAAAGCTACAGTAATCAAAATAGTATGCCACTGGCACAAAAACAGACACATAGATCAATTGAACCAAGAAGCAAACCCACATTTATACGAGCAATTAATCTATGTCAAAGGAGCAAGAATATACACTGAAGAAAAGATAGCCTCTTCAATAAACAGTATTGGGAAACTGGACAACTACATTCAAAAGAATCTAACTGGACCACTTTCTCACAGCATATACAAAAATAAATTCAAAATGGATTAAAGACTTACAT
>NW_020180184.1:0-269 GCF_003031525.2 Neophocaena asiaeorientalis asiaeorientalis | reverse complement strand
CCATTGGAAGTTCTCCCCAGGCAGAGGTGAGGAAGCAAGAAAAAAGGCAGTGGGGGTCAGGAGAGGAGGGATAGCTCAGGTAGGTAAATGGAAAGCTCCCAGGAGAGCAGGGGCCAGGACCATCCTACATGGCCTGCGGGAGCCAACTCAGTAAGCGTGCTGCCACTGGCGTGCTGCAAGCCCTTTCCTCCAGCCCGTAAGGTCCTTGCACATATTTAGGCTTGCTTCCCTGCCAAGGGTGGATAAAGTCCAGGAGCAGCTGGCCTGGG
>NW_020180183.1:0-269 GCF_003031525.2 Neophocaena asiaeorientalis asiaeorientalis | reverse complement strand
CATTTCCTCTTTTTTGTTTCTAATTCCATAAGATAGTAGCTGAGGTCGTTGCTTTGAGACCTTTCTTCTTTTCTAATATAGGTGCTTAATGCTATAAATTTCCTTTTTTAATCTTAGTTTTACTGGAGTGGAGTTGGCGTACAATGTTGTGTTAGTCTCAGGTGTACAGCGAAGTGGCTCAGTTCTACATTCATTCATTCATTCATTCTTTTTTGGGGGGAGGGTGGGACACTGCACAGCTTGTGGGATCTTAGTTCCCCGACCAGGGA
>NW_020180182.1:0-269 GCF_003031525.2 Neophocaena asiaeorientalis asiaeorientalis | reverse complement strand
CATGAAAATTCTGTATCAACATCCTTCTTGGGAGATGAAACGCTTTGTCAAGCTACTGGTCAGTCCCAGTTTCTACATGAGCACAGGTTGGTTTACCAGATAAAGCAGACTACAGACCCCTAAGGGAGTGGGCATGTGAAGGGTGCCTGTTTACGTGAGGAAAACCAGAACATGGGGACAGATCTGGGGGAACAGGACTGCCCATTGTCTTCCATCGGGGGCCCAGGGCACTGGAGAGTGGGCTGAGGGGTGCCATGCTGGGAAAGGCT
>NW_020180181.1:0-269 GCF_003031525.2 Neophocaena asiaeorientalis asiaeorientalis | reverse complement strand
AAAAAGAAAGAGAGCAACCAAACTAATAAACAAATCCACCAGTGATAACAAGCACTAAAAATTAAAGTAAGATAAACAGAAATCCAAAACCAAATCAGGTGCAGAAAGCAAAGCCCCAGTCTACAGTTGCTCCCAAAGTCCACTTCCTCAATTTTGGGAACATTCATTGTCTATTCAGGGTTTATCAAGTTGCAGGGTTTATCAAATTGATTCCAGGGATTTAATCCCCTGCTCCTGAGGCTGCACAGAGAAACTTCCCTTTCTCTTCT
>NW_020180180.1:0-269 GCF_003031525.2 Neophocaena asiaeorientalis asiaeorientalis | reverse complement strand
CTGTCCACTCTTATCTCAGAACATTTTCCTATGCTGTTCCCATTGTTCAGACCATTCTTTGCTAGATTTACATGGCTGGCTTGTTCTCAACATTCAGTTCTCTAAAATGTCTAAATGACATTTAGATGACTAAAATATCATCTCTTTAGAGATGTCTCTCTTGGAAACCATATCTGAAGTTATATCCAGAGCCTCTCAATCTGTACTGGGTATAGGGATCACTTGAAGGTCTTGTTACAATGCAGACTCTGACTCAGTGGTTCTGGGGT
>NW_020180179.1:0-269 GCF_003031525.2 Neophocaena asiaeorientalis asiaeorientalis | reverse complement strand
TACTTCTATAAAGTAGCAGAAGCAGGCAAATTGAAAGATTGTCCACAGTAGATGCATAATTCAGTGCACAAATATTTTATTAAAAAGTTATTAAATTTGAGTATGTAAAGTAATTGAATTCAAACTGATGAAAATATTCATATGTTTAAAATATTGGGATGATAGAAGAATATTCTCATTGCATTAAATTTCCTTATGGCTATATATGTACATATATATATATATGCCTCAAAGGAAGCATATACAGAACATATTTAACATAAATTTAT
>NW_020180178.1:0-269 GCF_003031525.2 Neophocaena asiaeorientalis asiaeorientalis | reverse complement strand
ACTTTTCTTCCAGAGAGAAAGCTCTCTGTTCCAGAAAGGATGCATCTCCCTTACCCGGACTGTTCGTCCTTCTGCTGCCTGAGAGCTGGTGGGCAGTGGACTGTACGTGGGACATGCAGCCCTGCAAGCCGATTTTAGACCTTCCTGTGACTTCATTTTCTTCCTGTGGTTGATACTGTTGGAGGAATTGGGGTGCAGGGGGAGGGGTTTGGGAAGCAAAAGGAGCAGCTTTCTGGACAAAGCAAAAATCCTTTACCTGCAAGTCTCTT
>NW_020180177.1:0-269 GCF_003031525.2 Neophocaena asiaeorientalis asiaeorientalis | reverse complement strand
CTTCTCTTTCATTTCTGATTTTATTTATTTGGGCCCTTTTTCTATTTTTCGTGATGAGTCTGGCTAAAGGTTTATCAATTTTTTTCATCTTTTCAAAGAATCAGCTCTGTTTTATTGATATTTTCTATTTTTTAGTCTCTATTTCTCTTATTTCCACTTGTTCATTATTTTTTTTTCCACTAACAGGTTTTGTTTGTTCTTCTTTTTCTTGTTCCTTTAGGTGTGATATTAGATTGTTTGAGATTTTTCTTGTTTCCTGAGGTAGGCTT
>NW_020180176.1:0-269 GCF_003031525.2 Neophocaena asiaeorientalis asiaeorientalis | reverse complement strand
TGTTTTATTTTTTAGATTCCACATGTAAGTGACAACATACACTATGTCTTTCTCTGTCTGGCTTATTTCACTGAGGATAATATGCTCTAGAACCATCTATGTTGTTGCAAATGGCAGAAATTTATTCCTTGTTTATGGCTGAGTAAATTCCATTGTATATATACACCACATCTTCTTAATCCATTCACCTGTTGATGGATTCTTGGGTTGCTTCCATTTCTTGGCTACTGTAAGTAATGCTGCTATGAACATTGGGGTGCATGTATCTT
>NW_020180175.1:0-269 GCF_003031525.2 Neophocaena asiaeorientalis asiaeorientalis | reverse complement strand
TCTTCACTTACTTCCAAATACCAGGAATGAACTTGACTAAGAGCTCCAAATCTACCACTCTGAAATCCAACTCTGTGATAACACAGTTCACAGGCTATCCCTAAGGCATATTCATGGAATAAACGGGACTTCTCTTAGAGCTGATGTTGCCAGCAACAGTGTCCCTTTATTTTCCATTCTTGATATTGAAAATTTTCATTCTTATGGGAAGCTCGTCTCCCTTTTTTCTTGGTCACTGTAACTAGAAGTTTGTCAATTTTATTGAACTT
>NW_020180174.1:0-269 GCF_003031525.2 Neophocaena asiaeorientalis asiaeorientalis | reverse complement strand
ATCACAGCAAGATCTTTTATGATCCACCTCCTAGAGTAATGCAATAAAAAAGAAAACTTAACAAATGGGACCTAATGAAACGTAAGAGCTTTTGCAAAGCAAAGGAAACAACAAACGACGAAAAGACAACCCTCAGAATAGGCAAAAATATTTGCAAATGATTCAATGGATAAAGGTTTAATCTCCAATACATATAAACAGCTCATGCAGCTCAACATTAAAAAAACGAACCCAATACAAAAATAGGCAGAAGATCTAAATAGACATTT
>NW_020180173.1:0-265 GCF_003031525.2 Neophocaena asiaeorientalis asiaeorientalis | reverse complement strand
TCTCAACCACTGCGCCACCAGGGAAGCCCAAGTTTTTTAATATGTTTTGGATATTAACCCCTTATAAGATATATAATTTTCAAATATTTTCTCTCATTTGGTAGCTTATCTTTTCATTTTGCTGTGCAAAAGCTTTTTAGTTTGATGCAGGCGCATTTGTTTATTTTTGACTATGTCGCCTTTGCTTTTGATGTCAAATCCAAAAAATCATTACCAAGACCAACGTCAAGGAGCTTACCACCTATGTTTTCTTCTAGAAGTTTTA
>NW_020180172.1:0-269 GCF_003031525.2 Neophocaena asiaeorientalis asiaeorientalis | reverse complement strand
ATTGGCTTTGTTAGCGATTCATGTTACATTTCCTGTGAGATGCTCATCTTCCAATAAAGCAGGTGCAATGAAAGGAGACTGGTCAACCAACCAAGATCAAGAAGCAAACCAGAATTCTATGATGCCTCCTCCCATCAGCCACAGTTCAGCTCTTAGTGTCTCAGTTTCTGGGTCTGAACAAAATACAGCTTGTAATACCACCTCCTGGCCTGAGTTCATCTGCAATGTAAGGAATATATTTTTTTAATGAATTTGTTTCATTTTGCTTT
>NW_020180171.1:0-269 GCF_003031525.2 Neophocaena asiaeorientalis asiaeorientalis | reverse complement strand
GTCATCTTTGATTTTGTTCATCACTGTCTCATAGTTTTCAGTGTAGAGATCTTTTGCCTGCTTGGCTGTATTTTTTCCTAAGTATTTTATTGTTTTTGATGCTATTGTAAGTGGGATCATTTTCTTTGCTTCATTTTCAGATAATTCTTTGATAGTGTATAGAAACGCTACTGATTTTTGCGTGTTAAATTTGAATCGTACAACTTTATGGAATTTATTGATTAGATGGTAAGTTTTTTGGTGGAGTCTTTAGGAATTTTTTTAGATAT
>NW_020180170.1:0-268 GCF_003031525.2 Neophocaena asiaeorientalis asiaeorientalis | reverse complement strand
AATCTACAAAAACTTTCACCTCACATTGTGCTTAGTGGTAAAAAATATGAAACTTTCCCACTAAATTCAGTTAAAAATCAAGGATATCCCTTGCTCATGCAATGAGGCAAGAAAAGAAATAAAATACAGATTGGGTACGAAAGAAGAAAAGCAGCTCAGTTTAAAAGTGGACCAAAAGAAAAAAAGGGGACCAACACAATTTAAAGCCACTTCACCAGAGAATACACACACCTTGCATGTAAGTATATGGAAGAATAATCCAGATTAC
>NW_020180169.1:0-268 GCF_003031525.2 Neophocaena asiaeorientalis asiaeorientalis | reverse complement strand
GGGACAAGGTGGCTGAGGCGGCAGAAGGAAGAGGAAGAAAGGCGCGGCCGCAGTTCCCTCCCCGCGGCTCCTCCAGGTTTGCGCTGACGGCCGCGGGCCCAGAGCCCCGACCTGACCTGCGGGTGGAGAGGAAACGAGGGGGTGGTGTTGGGGGGCGCCCAGTGTGGGGAGGGGCACGCGCAGGGTCACCTCGCCCTGAGGACCCCCAGGCCCTCCAGCCGGGACGGCCGTGCAGCCATGAGCTCCGCAGTGAAGGGGCGGCTGCCCA
>NW_020180168.1:0-268 GCF_003031525.2 Neophocaena asiaeorientalis asiaeorientalis | reverse complement strand
GTTAGGGAATGGGGACAGTTTAGGGTACAGTTTAAGGTACGACAAAAGTTTAGGGTAATCGTATGTGAAAGGGTATGGGTTAGTGTTAATGTACGGGATAGGATTGGGGATGGGTTAAGGTAAGATTTCGGGTTAGATTTAGCTTCAGGGTTAGGGTTAGGTAATGGGGACGGTTTAGAGTACAGGTTAGGGTACAACAATGGTTTAAATTTAGCGTATGTGTTAGTGTACGGGTTAGTGTTAACATACGGGTTAGGATTAGGGGACA
>NW_020180167.1:0-268 GCF_003031525.2 Neophocaena asiaeorientalis asiaeorientalis | reverse complement strand
GGTAAAATATTTTAAATTCTTACAATACCAAATGTTGGTAAGGGTGTTTAGAAAGGGACACTTTTAGACCCTATTGTCTTTTGCATAGCTTGATAAGCCTAATTTGCAGAACAATTGTGTAGTATCTAGTAAGTAAAATTGTACCCATTTTTAACCTAGCAGTTCTGTTACTAGCTGTGATTTTAGAAAAACTCCCTAGTATATGAGCAGGGAAACATATACAGACTTAATTATGGAATCATTTGCATTAAAAAATTAAATACAGTAC
>NW_020180166.1:0-268 GCF_003031525.2 Neophocaena asiaeorientalis asiaeorientalis | reverse complement strand
TGTCATCTGCAAATAGTGACAATTTTACTTCTTCCTTTCCAGTTGGTGCCATCTATTATTTTTTTCTTGCCTAATTGCTGTGGCTAGAATCTTTTTTTCTTTCTTTCTTCTTTTTTGTTTTTGCTGCAAGCATATGTCTTTTTGTTTGTTTGTTTGGTTTTTTGGGGTGCTGTTTGTCCTTATTTTTAGCCTTGCCAGGGAATCCAGCAATACAGATTTTAATTGTCTGGCACAGTCACTGACCAGAGCAATTTCCTCTGGGCTCAAA
>NW_020180165.1:0-268 GCF_003031525.2 Neophocaena asiaeorientalis asiaeorientalis | reverse complement strand
TGTGGAGCTGGGTGGTCTCTTGTGGACCAGTGTCCTGAAGTCGGCTCTCCCACTTCAGAGGCACAGATCTGACTCCTGGCTGCAGCATCAAGAGACTTTCATCCACATAGCTCAGAATAAAAGGGAGTAAAAGTCAAAAGAAAGAAAGAAAGAAAAAAAGAGACAAAGAAAGAAAGGGAGGAAGGAAGGAAGGAAGGAAAGAAAGAAAGAAAAAAGGAAGGAAGGAGGAAAGGAAGGAAGAAAGAAAGAAAGAAGATAAAATAAAGTA
>NW_020180164.1:0-268 GCF_003031525.2 Neophocaena asiaeorientalis asiaeorientalis | reverse complement strand
GATTTTCCCCACATTTTAGTAAAGGGATTGAACTTCTGAGGAGTTAACTAATGTGTTCCTCAAATCAATCAAGCAATAATCAAGAAAATAACCTGGACTTGAAATTATATACAAATAATCATCGATATAACTCAAAATTCACATGACACTGGTGGTGAGAGCCTGAAATTTGGATCGAAGAAGGATAGAAATCAACCAAAATTATGATACGATATTGCTAAAAGCAGGTTTTCAAAGAAACAAAATACTTTTACCATCCCAAAAAAAA
>NW_020180163.1:0-268 GCF_003031525.2 Neophocaena asiaeorientalis asiaeorientalis | reverse complement strand
GTTATCCTTGTGCAGGGGCCATGCTAATCTTCTCTGTATCATCCCAATTTTAGTATATGTGCTGCCGAAGCGAGCACTTGTTAGTTATTTTTTGAAAGAGAAGCCTATTTCACTTCCTGATGCAAGTGCAGATTGAAAAAGTATAATAGCTTTATTGAATTATAAGTCAAGTACCATAATATTTACCCTTTTAAAGTACAAAATTCAGTGGTTTTAGTATATTCACAGTTATTCAACCCTCACCATTATCTATTTTAAGAATATCACC
>NW_020180162.1:0-268 GCF_003031525.2 Neophocaena asiaeorientalis asiaeorientalis | reverse complement strand
TTATGGACCTTTAACTAGGAGACTCAAACTCATAGAAAAGTCCTACTTCAAAAGACAGAAAAATGAACACACATTATGTTTTAAATTGAAATAAAATATTTAAGATACATATTTATGATTTTTAAAAAACTTCTTGCTTTAACATTTTCAATTAATTGTTAACTACTGGTCCTGATAATATCAAATTAGAAGGCTCCTACTGTATACCTACAAGTTTTTATATAGTTTTGGGCAGGGGAGTCACAGATTCTCTTAAGTCTATCATGGA
>NW_020180161.1:0-268 GCF_003031525.2 Neophocaena asiaeorientalis asiaeorientalis | reverse complement strand
GGACCCCAGAGATGGGCATGAGATGCTAAGGCTGCTGCTGCACCACCAAGAAGCCTCTGTGGAAGCACAGGTCACTCTCCACACTGCCCCTCTCAGGACCCTGTGCAGCCCGCCACTGCCAGGGACCCGAGATCCAGAGAAAAATTCCCCAGGAGAACCCACAGCACGCCTCAGGCTGGTGGCACGTCCCGCCGGCCTCTGCCGCTGCAAGCTTGCCCTGCACTCCATGCCCCTCCCTCCCCGCAGCCTGAGTGAGCCAGAGCCCCAG
>NW_020180160.1:0-268 GCF_003031525.2 Neophocaena asiaeorientalis asiaeorientalis | reverse complement strand
GGGAGTCCAGGGAAAAGTCTGGAACTGCCTAAGAGGCAAGACACCACTGTTTCAGGGTGCACGAGGAGAGAGGATTCCTCCACTGTCTGCCCACAGAAGCAGAGTACAACGTAAACGAGCACCAGAGACGAGCACGAGCCACGGCTAATCGCACGGACACCAGAGATGAACGTGAAATACTAACGCTTCTGCTGCAGCCACCAAGAATATATATATATATCCTGAAAATATTCAGGAAAAAACGCATACACACTTTTTGGTCAACCAA
>NW_020180159.1:0-268 GCF_003031525.2 Neophocaena asiaeorientalis asiaeorientalis | reverse complement strand
TGCTGTTTATGCTTTCTGCTCTCTTTGGTTCAGACCCCTAAGGGTGTGAGAAGTATAGACTGACAGAGGCATCTGAATGACAAAGGAGGCACATTTGGGTCCTGCCTGAGCACCTTCACAGGAGGCATGGAGGAGATGTGCGTGGAAAAAGCAGGCATTCTGCAAACCACACAAATGACAAGCCCCTGTGTCCCTGTCAGTAGTTCCAGGGTTTGGTGGGGAAAGATAAAATACTCCAGCAATGTGACCTTACGTGACAGGTCCTCTC
>NW_020180158.1:0-268 GCF_003031525.2 Neophocaena asiaeorientalis asiaeorientalis | reverse complement strand
AATGGCTGGACCTCGTCCTCACGTCTTTCAGTTCCCAGGTTGCCGCCCAGCCCCGCTACCACCCCGGGCTCCTCCCAGCGGGCGGCTCTGGGGCCCCTGGCACCGGGCATTGCCCGGAGCACTGAGGCCACGGCCCCTGCAGACGCAGCTCTTCTATCCACAAAGGGGCTGGTCAAGGGCGCAACCACTCCTGCTCTGTTCCTCCCTAAGAGCTTTCCAGCAAGACCGCCATCCCTCCGTCCTCACTGTCTGCTCCTGGTCCAAGGGG
>NW_020180157.1:0-268 GCF_003031525.2 Neophocaena asiaeorientalis asiaeorientalis | reverse complement strand
CACACACACACACACACGGCCATGACTCTGTTCACAGTGTATACAAGCACACACACACAGCTCACTGTGACTCAATAAACAGTCTACAGCTGGACAGACACATACACACACCTAACTGTGAATGAATGCACAGCCTATGCCAGTACAGACACATACACAAACACACATGGCACACTGTGACCAATTGCCAGCCTTCAGATGCAGACTCATGCACACCCACACACACACACCTCACTGTGACACAATGCTCAGCCTGTACCAGCACACA
>NW_020180156.1:0-268 GCF_003031525.2 Neophocaena asiaeorientalis asiaeorientalis | reverse complement strand
GTTCCTGTCTTGCTAGTTGTTTGGCATAAGATGTCCAGCACCGTAGCTTGCTGGTCGTTAAGTTAAGCTGGGTGCTGATGTTGAGATGGAGATTTCTGGGAGATTTTCGCCATTTTATATTATGTGGAGCTGTGAGGTCTCTTGTGGAGCAGTGTCCTTTAGTTGGCTCTCCCACCTCAGAGGCACAGCACTGACCCTGCCTGCAGCACTGAGAGCCTTTCATCTATATGGCTCAGAATAAAAGGGAGAAAATGTAGAGAGAAAGAAT
>NW_020180155.1:0-268 GCF_003031525.2 Neophocaena asiaeorientalis asiaeorientalis | reverse complement strand
TACATTGAAGGTTAGGGCTTCAACATAAGAATTGGTGGGGGTGATATACGTCCATAGAATTCTGCCCCTGGTACCCAAAATTCATTTCCTTATTGTATACAAAATACATTCATTCTATCCCAACAGACTCAAAAGCCTTAACTCATTCCAACATCAACTGTAAAATTTAAAGTCCAAAGTCTGAGCTAAACACCATCTAAATCATATATGGGTGAGACTGGAGGTAGTATTCATCCTGAGGCAAAATTCCTCTGTAGTTGTAAATCTG
>NW_020180154.1:0-268 GCF_003031525.2 Neophocaena asiaeorientalis asiaeorientalis | reverse complement strand
TAAGCAAGAAAGTAATCCTTTTCCACATGTTTTCCCACCTCTCTTGACACTGAGATTGATTACTGAACAAACCCAAGACTCTTCCCATCTCAACCCCAGTTGTCCTCTCTGGTCTTGGCTGTTAAGCACCCCTGCCCTCCGTTAAATGTCCTAATCACCCCTGACATTATTCCTGTCTATCTCTCTGCCTTTGCGCCTCCTGTTAAAACTGTCCCTCCCCTCTGACTCATGGTTCAGATGCTATCCCTCCTGAAACTTAGAACCTCTG
>NW_020180153.1:0-268 GCF_003031525.2 Neophocaena asiaeorientalis asiaeorientalis | reverse complement strand
GGAAACAATTGATGTTGGCTGCTGTAGAAATGGATGGGGTGGGGATTCAGCAAGAGTGGAAGTCGGGAGCCCCAGATACGGTTAGGAATTTGGCGTGGTAGTGCAGGAAGACAATGTCTGAGGAGATGGAGTGAAGTCAACAGGTTCCATATATTTGGAGGGAGAATCAGCAGGGCTCATCGGGGGATCAGATTGGGGGGAGGTAGCGGGGCGGTATTTCTGTTTACTCTGTGTGCACGTGTGTGCTGAGACTTAACTGTGTCTACAA
>NW_020180152.1:0-268 GCF_003031525.2 Neophocaena asiaeorientalis asiaeorientalis | reverse complement strand
GATCTCTCCCTTGTGACTGAGGTGCTGCTGGGGAAATACAACTGTCTTGGAATTAGGATCTCCACACCCATGTTCTCCTGAAAAGAACCAGGATTCCTGGTGGGGGTATTGGCCCAGCCTGTGGAGGACTATAGGTCTCCAGTAAGAAAATGGTGGAAAGAAAGGACAATATCTATAATAGTCCTCACCTCGTGGTCCCCTGAAGCATGACCACATGGACATGAAGCAACATGTTCTAGAAGGAAAGGAAACATGGGAGAAGCTCATG
>NW_020180151.1:0-268 GCF_003031525.2 Neophocaena asiaeorientalis asiaeorientalis | reverse complement strand
CCTTGTCAAATATTAGTTGACTGTATATGTGTGGGTTTATTTCTGAGCTCTCGATTCTGTTCTGTTGGTCTATGTAAATGATTTGATGCCAGTACCATTACTGTTTTGATAGATCTTTCTATCTATTAATGTGATGTTTCATATTTATTGATTTGCAATGTTTAGCCACCTCAATAATATTGAGTGTAAACTGGACTTGATTCCCCCCCCTCAAGATTATTTATTTATGACTGTGTTGGGTCTTCGTTTCTGTACGAGGGCTTTCTCT
>NW_020180150.1:0-268 GCF_003031525.2 Neophocaena asiaeorientalis asiaeorientalis | reverse complement strand
AGGACCACTTCCATTTCCCACCATGACTACAAATACCCACTTGACCCTAACACTTCCCTGCATCGCCCTTCTCCCGGTCCAGGCGGATCTCCCACTGAGGTTCTGGCTCCCTCTGTTCCCATCTCCTCCATGTCCTTACTCCAGAAATGTTCTCTTTCTCATCTGCCTTTGTACTTTACTCTCTCCCCCTGCTTACGGCTCCTTTCCCTCATTCTCTCCTTTACCTACTGAAACCTGACATCAGTATTCACCAAAATTGCTCTTTCCT
>NW_020180149.1:0-260 GCF_003031525.2 Neophocaena asiaeorientalis asiaeorientalis | reverse complement strand
ACACACACACACACACACACACACACACAATTTGTTTCTATTCAAAATTTATATTTTAAATTTCCTATTAATATAAAACCATACTTGATTACGATGATAACCACTGCATCAATTAAAATTATGACCATAATATATTTACTTACTAAGCATTAATACTTCATATTTTTAAATCATATATTTACTTGCATTTCAGGTTGAAAAATTAGCATTTGGGAGTTTTGCTTTTGTGAAGGAGACAAAAATCATCTTCATTTCTAAGT
>NW_020180148.1:0-268 GCF_003031525.2 Neophocaena asiaeorientalis asiaeorientalis | reverse complement strand
TCTTTTTTAAGGCTGAATAATATTCCATTGTATGTATATACTGCTTTTTTTTTTAATCCATCCAGCCTTTGATGGACATTTAGGCTGCTTTCATTTCTTGACTATTGTGAATAATGCAATGATCATAGCTGTACAATCAATATCATTTTGAGATCCAATTTTCAATTCTTTTGGATATATACCTAGAAGTGGAATTGCTGGATCATGTGGTAATTTTGTTTTTATTTTTTTGAGGAACTTCCATACTGTTTTCCGTAGTGGCTGCACC
>NW_020180147.1:0-268 GCF_003031525.2 Neophocaena asiaeorientalis asiaeorientalis | reverse complement strand
AGTTGTTCCACGTGTAGATGTATTTCTGGTGTATCTGTGGCAAGGAAGGTGATCTCCGTGTCTTACTTTTCTGCCAACTTCCAAATATTCACTTTAAGTATGTGTTTAAACTGGCCCTTGTAGTTTCTGGGTAGGTAATTTTTTAAATACTCATTCAAATTTTTTAATGATTGTATAGCCCAACCCTCTACAGTTAAAGTCCTGCAATCCAATTATTATGTATTTACCTGCTGGCAATGTCATATAAAATAAAATATATGTGACATAT
>NW_020180146.1:0-268 GCF_003031525.2 Neophocaena asiaeorientalis asiaeorientalis | reverse complement strand
GATTCTATTTATATGAAATGTCCAGAATAGGCAAATCCACAAAGACAAAAAGTAGTTTGGTGGTAACAAGGGACTGAGAGTAGTAGGGAATGTGGAGTGACTACTAATGAGTACAGTTTCTTTTTGGAATGATAAAAAATGTTCTGGAATTAGATAGTGGTGATGGATGCACAACCTAATGAATATGCTATAACTACTGAATCGTGCAATTAAAAATAGTGAGTTTTAGGGACTTCCCTGGTGGTCCAGTGGCAAAGAATCCACCTTC
>NW_020180145.1:0-268 GCF_003031525.2 Neophocaena asiaeorientalis asiaeorientalis | reverse complement strand
CAAGAGGGAGTGAGAACAGATCCTTCTACTCCATCATCTTGGTTCCTAATCTCAAGACTGATTTCTTTTTGATATTGGTTTTTATAGCAATATGCATAGCTAATTAAACTTAAAACCTTTTCCTTTAATTTGATCATAAGATCTTACAAAGTCCCTTTTCTTTTTTAAACTTATTTTTATTTTTTAAAAATTTTCACACATTTCTCCCACCCCACCCCCACCCCCCACCTCTGGCAACCACCAATCTGTTCTCTATATCTATGAGCTT
>NW_020180144.1:0-267 GCF_003031525.2 Neophocaena asiaeorientalis asiaeorientalis | reverse complement strand
CTCCACGTCTTACTCTTCCGCCATCTTCCCCCGTCTCTCTCTGTTTTATTTTTAATTTTTTTTTTTTTGTTAGTTTAGTATTTATTGACTATTCTCATTTTTGGATTATTTTGTTTGTTCTCTTGTTGTTTTTAAATTTATTTCTATTATTATTATTTTTTTTTCTGTGTGTGTTGTTGTTGCAGCTATTTGTTTGCTGAATATGCTTCCTTCTCAAGTGTATCCTGGGAACATTCTCCAGGATAGATCACATCTTGGGTCACAAAT
>NW_020180143.1:0-268 GCF_003031525.2 Neophocaena asiaeorientalis asiaeorientalis | reverse complement strand
CTATTTTAAATGGGATTGTTTTCTTGCTTTCTCTCTCAGAGTATAGTGTATTATAGTGTAGAGAAAAGCAGCAGATTTCTGTATATTAACTTGAATCCTGAAACTTTACTGAATTCATTTATTAGTTCTAGCAGTTTCTTGGTGGAGACTTTAGGGTTGTCGGGGTTTTTTTAAATTGAGTTACAGCTGATGTACAATATTATATAAGTTTCAGGTGTACAATACAGTGATTCAAAATTTTTTAAGGTTCTACTCCATTATAGTTATT
>NW_020180142.1:0-268 GCF_003031525.2 Neophocaena asiaeorientalis asiaeorientalis | reverse complement strand
CTGACAAAAATCTGGGGCTCCTCAATTTAAATGACATCAGACTTTCATTTCCTCTTCTAAAAAATGGAGACACCTTTAGTTGTGGTCACACAAGACATTGCCTAGATCAAATAAAATAAAGTTTGCAAAGTACAGGCTGAGAATTTGAACAGAGTGAATGATAGCAGCCCTTTGTATTAATATAACAAATGGTAACCTGTATAGTCCACCCTCAGCCCAGCAAAGAGAAGCTCTGACTACAGGTTCCTTAACACTCAGGGGTCTGCAT
>NW_020180141.1:0-267 GCF_003031525.2 Neophocaena asiaeorientalis asiaeorientalis | reverse complement strand
TTTTTGACTGAAGCGACTCAGCAGAGACACGGCCCTCGAGGGACCGAGGATCGGCTGGCCTGGCCAAGCTCCTGACCTTCCCAGACCGTGTCCGGAGGGGCCTGGGCTCCCTGGAGGGAACCTGGCCGCGGGCGCCTGGGCCCCGGGGAGGCTCGGCCCCGCGGGAGTCAAAAGACGTCTCGTCTAACGCAGCCAAAATAAGTAAGTAAGTAAGTAAATTAAATAAATAAATAAATTTGTTTTTAAAAAAAAAAAAAAAAAAAAAAA
>NW_020180140.1:0-268 GCF_003031525.2 Neophocaena asiaeorientalis asiaeorientalis | reverse complement strand
CTGTGTTCACGCAGCCAACCACAGTCCTCTCCCTGGGATCCTACCAAAGCTGGAGCCTGAGCTCCCAGCCCCCACTCATCCCACCGGGTGAGAAGATAAGCCCCTTGGGCTGGTGAGTACTGGTCAGCACCGATCCTCTCTGCGGGAATCCCTCTGCTTTGCCCTATTCACCCCTGTGTTGCACTCTCCTCCATGGCTCTGAAGTTTCCCCCCTCCGCCACCTGCTATCTCTGCCTGTGAAGGGCCTTCCTAGTGTGTGGAAACCTTT
>NW_020180139.1:0-268 GCF_003031525.2 Neophocaena asiaeorientalis asiaeorientalis | reverse complement strand
ATTATACTGTATGCATTTTCTGCAGCTACCTGTTTAAATTTTTAAAAAATACTTCATTTTTTAGAACAGTTTTAGAATTATAGAAAAACTGAGTAGTACAAAGAGTTCCCATACACCCCACACCCAATATCTCCTATAATTAACATCTTACATTACTATGGTACGTTTCTTTAAATAAATTAATTAATATTGATACATTATTATTAACTAAAGTCCATAGTTTATTTAGATTTCCTTAGTTTTTCCCTAATGTCCTTTTTCTGTTCCA
>NW_020180138.1:0-264 GCF_003031525.2 Neophocaena asiaeorientalis asiaeorientalis | reverse complement strand
CTATTGAGATGATCATATCGTTTTTATTCTTCAGTTTGTTAGTGTGGTATATCACATTGACTGATTTGCAGATATCGAAGCACACTTGCATCCCTGGGATAAATCCCACTTGATCAGAATGTATGATCCTTTCAATGTATTGTTGAAATTGACTTGCTAGTATTTTGTTGAGGATTTTTGCATCTATGTTTAGTGACATTGGCCTGTACTTTTCTCTGTGATGTCTTTGTCTGGTTTTGGTATCAGAGTGATGCTGGCCTCATT
>NW_020180137.1:0-267 GCF_003031525.2 Neophocaena asiaeorientalis asiaeorientalis | reverse complement strand
TGAGCAGCAACAAGACCCGATGTAGCCAAAAATAAAAATAAATAAATTTATTTTTTAAAAAAAGCTGAAAGCCTTCCAACTAAAATATGGAATAAGACAAGTATGCTCACTCTCACCACTTCTAATCAACATATATTGGAAGTCCTAGCCACAGCAATCACGCAAGAAAAATACAAGTATCCTAATTGGAAGGAAAGATGTAAAATTGTCATTATACACAGATGATATGATACTCTATATAGAAAATCCTAAAGACTCCACACAAAA
>NW_020180136.1:0-267 GCF_003031525.2 Neophocaena asiaeorientalis asiaeorientalis | reverse complement strand
GGGTGGCTTGTACTGCGGCCGGTCTCCTTGGTTGCAGGTGGCCGTGCTCTTACCGCCCCTCACGTGGTCACCCTCTGTGCACGCACCCCCAGCCCCTGCCTTCTCTCCTTGCGTGTGCTGATCCGCTCTTCCCTCAAGGGCACCAGCCATCTTGGATTAGACCTCATCCTAATGGCCTCATTTCAACCTAAGAACCACTAACTCCAGTCACAGTGACATTCTGAGGTTCTAGGAGATTAGGGCTTCAACATGCAAATTTTGGGGGGA
>NW_020180135.1:0-267 GCF_003031525.2 Neophocaena asiaeorientalis asiaeorientalis | reverse complement strand
TGAGGAAACCAGCCAGGTTAAGACTCTCGCCAGAGGGCCCACATCACCAAGAGGATGGGAACCAGACAGCAGTGTCCTCACACCTGTGGGGCCACATCATCGAACGGTGCGCAACCCAGCACATGTGGCCTCAAACCAGAGAACCCACATTACAAAGGGACTGAGAGTGAGGAAGGTAGGAGAATCCTCACCACAGAGAGCCCATGGAATAAAAAAGATGAGGAATCCAGCAGTTGGTACCTCCCAGCAGGCAGCCCAGAGCACCGA
>NW_020180134.1:0-267 GCF_003031525.2 Neophocaena asiaeorientalis asiaeorientalis | reverse complement strand
GGTTTCAACAGTGGGCTTAAAATATTCAGTAAACCATGTTGCCAACAGATATGCTGTCATCTAGGCTCTGTTGTTCCATTTATAGAGCATAGGCAGAAGAGATTTAGCATAATTCTTAAGGGCCCAAGGATTTTTGGAATGGTACATAAGCATTGGCTTCAACTTAAAGTCAGCAGCTGCATTAGCCCCTAAGAGGAGAGTAAGAATGTCCTTCGAAGCTCTGAAGCCAGGCATTGACTTCTCCTCTTTAGCTATGAAAGGCCTAGA
>NW_020180133.1:0-267 GCF_003031525.2 Neophocaena asiaeorientalis asiaeorientalis | reverse complement strand
TCTGCGGAGGTGGCCTTGAGAGAAGGCGAGGGGTCGGCAGGGTGGGCGCTGGACTGGAGGCAACTCCCTCTCCGGGTTTCCAGGGTGGACGGTGCTGCGGGAGTGGTGGCGCCGCTGAACCACAGGCGTTCCTTCTGTACAGCCAGTCCGGCAGGGTTCACCTCCCGGGGCTCTGGGTGTCATGTCCTAAGCTCTGTGGAATGTGTCCACTTTCATCCATCTGCACTGCTACCCTCCCAAGCGCTGTCACCTTTGTCAGGTTACCTG
>NW_020180132.1:0-267 GCF_003031525.2 Neophocaena asiaeorientalis asiaeorientalis | reverse complement strand
TACTTTCCAGAACTTCTGCTGCCAGTGTCCTTGTCACCATGGTGAGCCACAGACCCTCTGCCCCTTCAGGAGACCCTCCAACACTAGCAGGTTTGTCTGGTTCAGTCCTCTGTGGGGTCACTGCTCCTTCCCCCTGGGCCCTGATGTACACACTACTTTGTGTGTGCCCTCCAATTGTGGAGTGTCTGTTTCTCCCAATTCTGTTGAAGCCCTGCAATCAAATCCCACTAGCCTTCAAAGTCTGAATCTCTGGGAATTCCTCCTCCC
>NW_020180131.1:0-267 GCF_003031525.2 Neophocaena asiaeorientalis asiaeorientalis | reverse complement strand
GGACGAGGTGGAGCACGGTAAGCTTGTTGTCACATTTGAATGGGGGACGTCTGTTACCAGAAAGGGTGCCACTCTTCTGTATTTGTTACACGTCTGCTGTGAATCCAGGGCATTCTCCAAGAGCACAACCTTCTTGCTTGAAATTCTAGACTTGGGTGATTGAAGAGTTCACTGAACTGTGCATTTCCCTGTGTCTAGGGCAGGACTGGCAGACTGACCCAGAGCAGTGAAGTCCTGACCACTGCCTCGGGTCAGTTTAGACCTCAG